>NW_025223180.1:5940545-6196510 GCF_014066325.1 Apis laboriosa
GAGAGAGAGAGAGAGAGAGAGAGAGAGAGAGAGCCCGAAGAGACGCCCGCCCTCTTTCCTTCAGGTGTGCACGAGTGTGTACGTGTACGTGTACAGCATCGTGGCAACGCGAGGACCGGGAATCAAGGTTGACGAGACGGAGCGCGTACACGCCCACCGACTCAGACGATCTCATTTAATGAAGTATACCTCGCAATTATGTCGTTCGTGATAGCCGTAGATGTGCATTAGACGTCTCTTTCTTCCTGCTTCCACGTCGCTCGTCGTGTCGGACCAGGGGCACGGGAACCGCGTTTCAACCGCGTTTCCCTCCTCTTCTTCTCCACTGTCTGCGCAACAAGAGTATCCTCTCGCGAGAGAGCCACGAACGTATCTGAATTAATCAAGAGATATATATATATATATGCATGTAGGGACGATTTTTTTTTTACGCCGGTTTGTTCGGCGTACGATCGTCCTTTTGTTCCAGTCCGGTCTGGGAAATTTATGAGAGCCGTCCTCCTTCCGTGCCCAACCCCCCTTCGCCAACCTTCCTCCCTTCCTTCCTCTGACGCACCCTTTTTGTCCCTGGAAATTAATCCGTAATGCCGTTAGCCAACGCGAAAACTCGCTCCTCCTCCTCCTCCTCCTCTGATACACGCCTCCCAAGAATTTTAATAACCTTTAACCGGATGGATGCTGCTTAATTACCGATTTTAAAGAGGCCATCCGACGGGATTGTGACCGACTTTAAAGCAACGAATCGTTCGAGCCTTTTCAATATCTTTTCTACGTTAAATTTTTATCGCTTCGCTTCGTTAAAAAAACTCGAGTGCAACGACAAGGAGAAACTTGGAAATCGAATGCGATAACGAAAAACAAAAAGGAATTCTTCTCCTCTTTCTCTCTGTCTCCTTTCTTTCCTTTTTCTTTTTTTTCAAATTCTAGATTCAAGTCCTCGATATCGCGTTTCGCGAATTAAAAATCGTTATTGCGATTAAAAAAATTCCCGTTAAATCTGGAGGGAGGGAGGGGGATTAAAAAAAACACATTATGTCTCCGGGATGACGATATTTCTCGAAAATAGGGAGGAAAGAATCGGGGGGGAGGACGTGGACGCTCATAGGCTCGGGATCAACGGGAGTTTGCATGCAAAGCATATTTCGCGTGAAATCGCGTCGACTGCCATGTCCGTTGCACGATTCCTGTCAAAGGTGGGCCAATTACACCGTTGAAACAATGGCGGGGGAGTGTCAGAGTTTCGCGATTTCGAAAATTAACCGCCGTTCGTTTTGATGCAAATAAAAATGCAGCAACCATTGAACGAACGGCGAACAGTAGTTTCAGTTCAAATTGTCGGCCTGGTCACAATTTCATTTAACGGATTATTCTCTATACATACATATTAGCTTATCCTAGATTTATACACATAGAACAATTTACAAACTCACTTTTCTTTTTTTTTTTTTTTTTTTTTTTTTTTCCCCGGCATACTTTTATGATAAACCCCCTCCTCCCCCCTCCCGCCCCCAGTGTTCGCGTGAAAACAAGCCGAATCGCCGTCAAAAAACGAATCGCGTTAATTTCCAGCAGAGAGATAAAAACAATATAGAAGAGGGGGAAAAAAAAAAAAAGAAAAAAAAAAAACGAAAAAGAACAAAAGAGGAGGAGAGCGTGCGCGAAAAAAGGGGAGAGGAGGGGGAGGGGGGAAAAATCAGAGATACAAAGAGAGAAAGGGGTGAACGAAGGGAGGGATAGAGAGCAGTAGTAGTAGTAGTAGAGCGAACGTGGAAGAGAAAAAAACGTGGTCGGCGACGACAACGGCATTCCACGAAATGTCATTTCCATCGCGTCGGTCATCGATCAAGCGACGCGCAGCGAGTACGGTAACTGATATCGACAGGGTTGGACGACGGTGCCGACGTCCTCGATGAGTGACGTCTCGCGGCCGGTGTCCATCCTCTGTCCAAAAATTTTTTCTCTCCTTCCCTCCTCGGGAACGCGACAGTAACGATTTTTCGTTTCTCTCCGGCACCTCGTGACGACCTGGCGTCCACGTTCCTCCTCGTCTCTCCCTCTCTCTCCCTCCCTCCCTCCCTCTCTCTCTCTCTCTCTCTCTGTCATCAGTCCGTTGGGGCCGTTTACACGCGACCGCTCGTGTTACCTGTCATGTAACGCGAATCGAATTCGATGTCGTGAAACGCAGGCTACGGTGATTATTAGCGAAGTGGGAGCCGTGTAAAGGTTGTATCCTTTTGCCGCGTAGCCGCGGCTCCTTCCTTCCCTCGAACGCAATGATGATGTTGCTCAGGTTATGTTTCTTAGCTTAATCCCCGGTGATCGGCGCGAATCGATGCGATATCGTGGTGCGAATAGACGCGAATAGAGGGAAAATGGAGGGTGTATGGAGGGAAAAAAATAAATAAGAAGCTGATAAGAAAACGGATGATGGGCGGGCAGTTAATCTTTACGACAAAGGTCTCGAGTCTCGAGAGGAAAAGGAAAAAATTCTTTGATGAACCATTTGACGGGCATCCGTTTCCTCGAAGTAAATTGTAATCGTGGAAATCGAGCGAAAAGATTTTGGGAAAAGAACGGGGAGATTCGATCGGGATAGGATCGAAAAAGGGTATTTTGTCGCGATCGTTCTCGTATCGGCCGATAATTTCGTATCCACGAGTAATTGGATCGGCGATTCGTACAATGAAAATATTATGAATGGGAGATGTATGAAACGTGATCGTTAAATAAGCCAGATAAGAGAGGTGTCTCGTGTTACTCCATCCGCTATCTTAGATGACGTCATCGTGAAAACTACGCGATAGGACGTATAATACGGTTTCTTGTTTCCGAGCGCTGCATCTGCCTCCAGCCCTGTTAAACGATCCGGCCGGCATGCCAAGCAACAATACCGGCCAGAGAAGACGATAGCCTCCAACGATCGTCGCGCGCTTATTCCCTCCTCCCCCTCCCGATCGCCGCCGATCCTTTCTCTCTCGTTCGGCCGGAGCTGTCTCTCGCTCGAGTAGTAAATTATGCCCACGTGCTTTCCTAAGCGCGAAATTACGCCCGGATTGCGTTATCCATTATAGGCCGAGGGAGGGAGGGGGGAAGAAGAGGTCCGTGCAGCAGATTCGCCAACACTTCATAAATACCAATTCCATTATTCACGGGATGTAATTACGAATCACGTTTAATCGTTTAATCCTTACGACGCGTACTCGAGCGCTCGTAGCGCGAGCCGATCGGACTTTTAAAATATATTTTCCGTGAGCGTCGGCTAATTAAGGCTGACCAGCGACACACCTATACCACTGGCCAAGTAGGAATTCGATTCCTACGACAAAGGCATTCCGATCGGGTCTCGAATGATAATTAGATCGGGACGCACCCTCGTGGGAGCGATGTTCGAGACACGCGTCGCGTTTCGTTCTTGCTAGCGATTTATCTGTCCAAGGAAATCTACAGAGAAAGAGAGAGAAGTTTAAGTATATGTAATTAAATATTCGTACCCGTCTTTCCCTTCCCTTTCTCTCTCTCTCTCTCTTTTTCTCTTTCTCTCTAATTTACTATTCATCCTACGATATATCGATTCGAACGTTTATAATACATTTAATTTTTGTTTTTGGAGGAAAAGCGGAAATGGAAATGAGAATAACGATCGTATATAATTACCGTAAACTACGGCGTATCGGCCGCCGGTAAGCGTAATCCTCTCGCATAAAATGCAAGCTTTAATTGCATTACTCTGCTCGATAATCTCCAAGCATCCAAAAAAAAAAAAAAAAAAAGAAAGAAAGAAAGAAAAAAAGAGAGAGGCACGGGGCGATTCCAGATACAAGAGCGCGAGGAGAGAAATAACTCTTCTCGAAAATCGAGATTCGACTCGACGGTCGAAAATTTCGACCTCGTCGGTCCTCGGCGAGAGATAATCGATCGTGCGCGACTCGTGGAAGAGAAGGGAGGCACAAAAGGATAATTGCCGACACCGTCGTCCAAAGCCGGTTGACGCTCTTTTCTATCTGCTCCTTATAATTTATTCGGTCGCCATAAATCAGTGGAGCGCGACGAGGCCGCGACGTGCAACAGGCCGACCATGTAAATGCCGATGCACCGAGCGTATCCGCACGCGTGTACGTGCACGCGCGCATACACACGCGCGCGTACATACACGGCCAGCAGCAGGTCCCTTCCTTCCTTCGGTGAATTGATAATGTAATTAGAGCGGCGAAAAAGGATTAGCTCGAATTAGAAATTCCGCGACACTCGTTCGACTTCGTTCGAACAGAGAGAGAGAGAGAGAGAGAGAGAGAGAGAGAGAGAGAGAGAGAGAGAGGGGAGAGGAGGCATTCGTTCTACGGCGAGTCGTGGGAGAAGCATAGGACGATGAAACGAGCGGAAGGGACACGGAAGAGCGAGCGAGAGGAAACGAAGGAAGAACGTAACCAAGGCAAGTCTCCACGGAGGACTTTGATTTATGCGTCCCGGGAGCGGTTCACGGAGAGTGCAGCAACCGTGTGCTGCTCGCCGAGCCCAAAGATGCATGGCCAACCGGACGAGAAGTGCACCGACGCCGAACTCGCGTCTCTATAATGTTCCCCTCGATCGATACCCGCGAAAACGAAAACGCGCCCTCTCTCTCGTTGACACGGAGCGACGCTCTTTGATACAGAGGTGAAATAGTTTTCTTCCTCCTCCACAGATTTTAATCCCGATGGGAAAATAATTACAACCGTGCGGTCACGGTTTACTTCTTAACACTGTTAACGCAGGTTTCTTCGCCCGTTTAGATAGCGCTTTAATTTGTCACGGTTTGACGCGTTGATTTCTCTTATATTACCAAGATCGGAAGCGATCGTTAAGAGGATAAGATGGATTTCGAATCCCACGAATTTGGGAAGGCAGGGTTTTCCACGTTGGCTTCCACGCCGTCTAGTAAATTTTTAAAACCGAGGGGTCCGAGACACCGACCCCTCAAATTCATAGTTTCAGCCGCGTGAATATTAAAGCGTGAAAAGAATCTCTCTATATATACATATATGCAATTGGCCGTTCTTCTCGTTCCCTCCTCGTGTCATTTCACTTTCTCGTACGCAATACTCGTAGTCCCGATGAGCCGGACACAGGTGAAAAAAAAAAAAAAAAAAGGGTGGTCGCCTCGTACGTGGTCCGGGATCGTCTGGTTGGAAATCGTTGTCGGAGAGCGCATTTGGGGTCGAGAGGGTGGCGCGGCGAGCGTTCCCCAGCCAGGGAATTGTGTCCGTGGACAACAATGGCCGCACAGTGTTTCAACAAGGCATCACCCACGGCGAGTGTATATATACCGTGGTAAAGGTTTCGAGGCCTAAGACCGCATCGGGCTGACGACATCCCGCTGTTAGGTCGGCCCTTTCAAGTTGGCCGCCGCGGCAGCGGGAGGCAAGGCTTGCCGGACCTCCGATATATTATTACCCCAAGTCATTAATGGTAAACTGCAATTCTCCTCTTTTCCCTCCACGCGCCGTCCACGGAATGTCCGGTGAGAAAGGAAGGCGCGGTTCTCTCTCTCTCTCTCTCTCTGTCTCTCTCTCTGGTTGCGTCTCGTGTCTCGCAGCCGGCCGGGACGGATCTGGAATTAATCGAGAAATATCGAATGCTTTATTGGCGATACGTCCTGCCTGCTAGTGTGATGGAGTGGTATAGGTAATTAATTATCTTCCCTCGGGGAAACACTAATACCTTGGATACTTTGGTTTTCTTGTTTCTCATCTACGTGTTGGGTCTCGCCTTTTCCCTCTCCTCTCTCTTTCTCTCGATCATTTCATTCCAGGTTCAAAAGTTCACCTTATCTCTCGAGAATCTAAAAGGCGTAAAGCTATCCGTTCGCTTGTAATTATCAATTTTAATTTTTTCAAATCACGCGGTTTATTTCAGCGAAGACCGACCTCTATTCAAAGATCGGATGAGCCGTGTTCGAGAGAAAAGGATTCTCGAATCGGAATCGAGAATTTTCAACTCTCGAAAGGGTTTTTGGCATTTATGGTGGATTCGCGCGGGCGAACGCACTGTCCGTTCGAGATCGCCGCACCGCGTAAATCCCGAGAACGATCGAACGACTCGAAACACAGATACACTCGGGCAAGGCTCCCTTGAAACTTTGTCCCGGAGGGAAGGAAGGAGCTGTCGGTATTCAAGCGCTTCCACCCCATCGTTCACGGGTACACGCGCGCTTATGCGCGCGCCAGTCGATACACGGAACCGCGCCTTCGAGCACACACAGGGACGTGTGCACATAGACGAGAGGGGAGGGCAGGGGGAGGAGAAGGTTCCCAGCCAAGTTTGAAGCCCGTTGCGCCTCAGAATCCGTACTTAGAATCCCTGGGCAGAGTTCAGGCTGCGCATTGACCGCACGAAATCCTGCGGCGTTCTCACCTTCCCCCGGTGTCTGTCGCGAGACAGCGACGACAAGAGACCGACCCCCTGCTTCAAACAACTTCAATAGGGACTGCGATGGAAATCCGCGTCCCTACCGCAATCTCCGGTTGATTAGACCTTTCTCTCTTCGAACGTTGTTGCGTTCGATCGATGAGACGCGATTAATTCCCACGATAATGCTTAATAATCGCGTCTCGAGTCGTTGAAACAAGTCGTACGCGTAAAAAAAAAAAAAAAAAATCAATCTTCCTGATCGAGGTCCCTATGCTTTGACGATTGAGAAGAGCGATTAAAAAGATACCATCTCCATCCAGCAATATCGGATGGATAAATCTTGAAGAAGAACGTTACTTCGTATCACATCTCCACCACCCAGTCGTTTTTCTCCTCCTACGATTGTCGCGTGTCTTCAATCGCAAGCGAGGCGGTAAGTTCAATGTTCAGCAATCTCAGTGTTGGAATATTTTTCTCCGAGCGATAGCTTTTCGTTCACACCTTCGAATCTCGGCGAAGCGTCGTCGTCATTTTCGCTAGACGCGGTGGGGCGTTGCAGCGAGACGGCAGCAGAGAGAGAGAGAGAGTGCACTCGTTAAAAACTTTTCACGGTATTCATTCGAAATGCACTCCGTCAAAGTGCGATGCGAGAGGGTCAAACGCGAGAACTCTGGCAAAAAGAAGGCGGATTTTCCTGTCGTTTCTCTCTCTCTCTCTCTCTCTCTCTCTCTCTCTCTCTCTCTCTCTCTCTCTCTCTCTGGCACGTCGAGACGACGAGCTAGATTATCGCGCCATCTCCGCGTGTCGTCATTATCCTTCGGGTGTTCGGGCGCGCGTTTCCGCCCGATGGAAATTTTTTCCCCTAAGACAGCCAGCGAAATCGCGAAACGGCAAGTTTTCCCAACAGAGGGAATCTCGCGACACATTCAATCTCGCGAAATCGTAATAATTTTCCATCCCTTTTTACCAGCGCGCATTTAACCGAGTAAGCGACGAGTAAGCAAAGCTCGTTGTCGCCGGCTTCACAATGGACCGTACAGATCGCGTTTGACTCGATGAAAACCAAGAGTCATCGTTTTCTCCCTCTTCGCGTCGAGAGATCGCAATTAATTATCGCGATACCTTAATGCTTTCAACTAAAAAAAAAAAAAGACGAACATTATCCCTCCTTCCTTCCCCGTATTGTTTCGTATCTAACCGGAGGGGGAGGGGATATTATATTACCTTTTATACACACACGCCTCGATATAAATATATATAACATATTCAAAAAGGCAACGACACTTGGAACACACCTTTAACCCATACCGCTGAAACACGCGAATCCATCTCGCCTGCATTAAATTCGGAAGCCTGAAAAACTGGAACCCCTCGTCGATGCAACGCGACGAACAAAAGCAAAAGAGAGAGAGAGAGAGAGAGAGAGAGAGAGAAAAGGTGAAACGCGGACGAAAAAAAGAAAAAAGGGACGAAAGTGACCGGTCCTCCGTGATAAAAGGGGGAGGAATGCCGGAGGGCCGGCGTTCGAACGAAGGAGGAGGAAGCTGGTGTTCCGAGCGTGTTCCTTCACGTCAGCTTGAACGCGGCCTTTTTTTCATCGCGCTCACGTTAGAAGCGCGGAGAGGAGAATGCACCCGGGCTGCGGAGCGCAGCTGCGAGTGACGCGCGGGAGAACGAGCGACATGCGGCCGCGGTTAGGACACACGCTCGTTTCACGGAAGCCGAGGGTTATTCCCCGTTCGCAGTAGCAAAGTAGTCGTGCGTTCCGTGATACGCACGATACGGCTGGTTTCTGCTTCGAAACTCGCCGCTCGTCGAAAACCACAATGATACAGGCGTGTATCGATTAGCTGCCGCTTATGGTGTTATCGAGACAGGCTTAATTAACGGCGGACAAACCGTGGCTCGGCACGAACACCTAGGGAAGGAAACCGGTGAGAAATTACTTGGATCCTATAAAATCTACTATTTTCTCCCGCCCCTCTCGCTCCCTCGCCCCGCTCGGCTCGAGGAATCCGTTGTAGCGTGACCGGCGATTTTGTTCTCGTTTAAAACGAATTCCTTCGGATCTTTTACGGTAATGGAAAGCCTCGAGATACCGTAAAATCGGCGTTTCTTCGCGCCGCTCGAAACGCCCTGCGTTTTTACGCCTCCTTTCTTCCTAATGTATACTACACCTGTACCTGTACGAGCGTGCAAAGTTTACACTCTTTGTCGAATCGACGTTGATAGGCTCACGTTTACCTTATTAAAGGTAAACTTGTTTGTTTCTTTTTGTTTCTCGTTCGGCGGCTTCGATGGCTCGGACTTAGGAAGAAACGGAAGATCGGGCTAAAAACTGATATTGATCGTAATAAGCCGATATCGATCTCGTATCACTTTTCGCACCTTTTTTTTTTTTTTTTCCTTTTTCCTATATTTATAATAACGCTTTAGGAAGAATTTTAAAAACGTTAGAATTTTTTCGACTCGCCGATTACTTGGAATACATTGGAAAAAGAAACAGGTCGGCGTTGGAGAAGGTTCTAACAGCGGTCTAAAATGGCATTGTGGCGCGTCCGTATGGAACTAATGAACTCACGACGGGGCTTTCACGGGACAGAGTTATTACACCCCTTCTTCTCGACTATAGTAGACCAGTCTCTATTCCTCTCGTTTCTTGCCACCTCTCTCTCGGTTCGTTCCTCTCGAGATACTTCTCGCCACCTTCTTCCTTCTTCGAGACACAACCGCCCGCATTCGCCTCGTCACCTTAACTCGGGTTAAGGCTGACCGGTATTATGGCAGATCTATCATTCCTCCGTCCAAATAAGCTCGAACCTAGTTTCACGACTGTTAGTTTTCTCACCAACCCCTTTCATCTTGCTCGTATATCTTCCGTTTTCTCGAATCGCAATTGTCGATCCTCCACATAAATAACGAAATATCGAGAACGGAATATAAACAGAATATATGCTTTAAAATAATTCGAGAAAACACGGAACGTCCCCATAATACTTCAACCACTTTCGCGGCCATTAAACCAAAATAATCACGAATTGAATTCTCGTGCGTTGGCCACGAGACGACCAAGGACCAAGGAGCGAAAGGAAGAGGGGAGGGTGACTTTTCTTCGAAGAAAGTCGCGCCTGTAAATTCGCTAATTCGCTTTCAAAGGAAATCTGGCGCGAGGGCATTTTCCGCGGGATAAATTCGAAGTGGATGGGGTTTGGGGATCGACAAAGACCGAGTCGGAGCCCCGGCTATCTCGATCTTCCGTCTCTCGAACAGTCCCCTCTCTCTCTCTCTCAACGATGTCTCATTGTTTGCGTCCCCTGTATATACGCGCGTCTATACACCGGTGTCCTTTATCTTAATTCCATTACACTTGGAAACGCGACACGGGCCTGCACAACAAGCGCGTGTCGGTAATGCACCCCCTTCTGCCCGGCAACAACCACCACCCGGCCCAACCCCGCCTTCTCCCCAACCGACTCGTCACTGTAATTTCGTGCAAAGCCACTTTGACGTGTCCTTGACTCTCTCGCCGCTTGCAAATCTCAAATCCCCTCTGCTCCCCTCTGCTCCTTATTCACTCGCTCGTAATTCAACCCCTCCCCTCCTCCCGTCTGGCTGGCTATCGTGAACGAACGAAAGGCCCTCGGTGTTTACTCCCTTGCAATTTTGCGACTCGTGACTCCGCGCTATTTTATCCCTTTTCTCCTTGTTCTCACGAATCGCGCCGACTAATTAGACCACTCGTTGCGTTTTCGAGCGACGAAATGAAACATTGCTAAGAAGGCTTCGGTTTGAAACGATAAACGTTCCCCTTGCTCGTCCTCACCGAACGGAATACTCGTTTAAACTATATTTTTTGGGACGATTGTTCGTTTATCAAGTTTAGTTCCTTCCAAGAGAGATTACATAATTGAAAAATATGACAATATTTTTAATCATTTCGATCGTCTTCAAGTAGTAGTTGAAATGTTATATATATATCGGTTAGTAATTTTGCGTCATTTCTGTTACAGATAGGTACGACACCGCGTACGCCTGCGAGGGGAAAACATTGTGGATCGAGTGCGGCGAGGGAAAGCTGATCCATCTTATCAGAGCGAATTACGGAAGGTTCTCGATAACGATATGCAACGAGCACGGGAACACCGACTGGAGCGTCAATTGTATGTCACCCAAATCCTTCCGGGTGCTCAACAGCGAGTAAGTATTCCGATCATCGACGTCCTTGCATCCTATCATACACACATATACATATATATATACAGCTTGTCCTTTGATCCTTCATCCCTGTTCCACGAATCGCGTCGAGGAATCACGATGATGATGGTATCGAAACCGAATCTCGAACGTGCTATTCGATATTCTATCGAAAGCGAGAAAGAAGAAGAAGAAGAAGAAGAAGAAGAAGAAGAAGAGGAGGAGGAGGAAACGTAGAGAAAAGAAGGAAGGAGAGGAAGGGAATGGAAAAATGGACAGCGTTCCCCGCTGCCAGATATTCTCTATCGTTAATGAGTCCGGACTAGCACCAATTAAAGGAGACGTTCGATCCGATCGAAGCGTAGATCGCGCTTGTCACTTTGGTCCCCGGGTTATCGAGCGATCCGACTTTCCACATGGATCGGTATCTACACGGCCAAGCTTTTACGAGCCGTACGCTCCATTCGAGAGATATCCAGCATGACACCTGAGATTCTAACTCGTTCCCCGCGCGGATAACGAGAAACGCTTCCTGAACGAGTTCCGCGCGTGTGTGTGTCCGTGTCCGTATATCGATCATAGTCTTTCGATGACCTTGGACGGAGGGAGGGGGGCCGATCTATACGATCTATCACGAACGAATCTCGATCCGATCGCGTGGATCTTCGCCCTGGCAACCAGTTACCCGCGCGATTGAACGGTTTGATCGGTCGCCGCCACAGTGAAAAATTATTAAACCGTGGAGAAATGCGGAAATTCGATTCTCGATTTCGCGCAGATATATATATATATATATACGAACCGCGGAATCGTCTCCTCGAGATTAATCGTTCAAATATTCACGCGGATCTTTCTTTCATTTTCGTTGTCCAATTTTGTTGAAAGTTTCCATTGTTCCGATACCATCTTTCTCGCGTGGCGAGATGAACAGATGAGTTCGAATGAAATATTTCGGTCAACAACGGGTTTCGAATAACGCGAAATGGGGATGAAACGAAAATTTCGACGCTTCGTTTTTTTCGCGTGACTCGCGTTCGAGGACGAAGTATCGAGGAACGAATAACAGAGAATAAGAAAGATCGCCAAGATCGAGAAGATTATTCTTTTTATAATATCTCTAAATTATACAAATATATACCCTATTTTTCGAGATCGAGCGAATAATTTCGAAGAATTGAATACCACACAGAAGGATGATACCATCAAGGCGGAATCGCATCAGCTTCCTCGACGCCGTTCCCCCTCCTTAGCCTCCTACTCTCTTCCCCCCTTTCCCCCTGACCGTCCACGGAAATGGAGCAAAGAGCAATGGAGTCGAGATCGCGAGGAAATAAATGGTAAAAGGGGTAAAGGATGGGATGGGAAAGAGGATATGTCCAGGGAGGGAGGAAGGAAAATGAGGAAGGAGTGGACGGCTTCATATGGTCCGGCGAACTGGCCAATTGCTCGACCATTGAAGAGCGTATTTCGCGGCGGATCAGAGCGGTAGGAAGAATCGCAAACTCAGCGGTCGCTTCTCTATCCCGGTCCCTCGCGAACATCCCCTCTATTTTCCTTCGTTCTTCGTGCCTCTGCGATCTCCAAAGTCTCAGACTCGCACACATACCAAAGTACACACGTACTCGTAATAATAAAATATATATATATACATACATACATACATACATACATGCATATATACACGTAGACGCGAAATGCAAGCGTTTCACGCGCCGCATTTCCGCTTGTCACAAGATCCACGTTCCATAAGATTCCGTATTTTTGACAAAATCCAACCTGTCCTGCGGATTCCTGTTTCTATTCTATTGTTGTTCTATTTTTTGTTTTTTTTTTTTCTTATTACTTCTTTTCTTCTCTCAAATTGAAGATCGTCGAATTGTTTAAACAAAGAAAAGGAAACAAAAGCAAAGCGGAATCTGTCGCATCCGTTGGTCTATAGATCGATTCGATTCGGAAATTCAAACGAAAGGGAGAGAAAATTGAGAAGAGAGAAAGAAAGAGAGAGAGACGAGACAAAGACGAAGAGGTTACGGTGACGCGAAATTTCGTTGATTCGACGCCTGGATTCACCACGCGTTTCGTCATTGTGATTAATCGCGGCGGATATTAGTTTTAACGAAACGAAAAAACGACAAAAAAAAAAGGAAACGGTATTGTGATGCACGTCCAACAAAACCAACGATATAAGGCAACGTCAGCCGGTGCCGGTAGTGTGAATAATTGGGAAAGATAATCGCCATGACGAATCGAAATCGTATCGTAATTAACCTTTCCATCGTCGCTTTGGAAGCGAGCGATTCTCGCGACCGGTTGCGTCTTCTCGGGAGTAAAGAAAACGGATGAACGGAAGAGAAAAAAATGCGAATGCGAGGAAGAATGCGGGGAGCGCAAAAGCGCCGCGTAACCGCGTAAGAAGACGCGAGAAACACGCGTGTTAATATCGAAACGCGCCATCGTTCGAAGGGGTTGAAGTACGTTTTGCAGAAAAAAAAAAAAACGCGTTTCGTTTCAAAGTTGGCCGCGATCGTCTCTCCTCGCGTGGAGACGGTCTAAGGACCTCCTCTCGTCGTCGAGGAGTAATAACTTCCGGATTAACTTTAAGTGGAGAAGTTCTTCCGTGTTGCCTATACCTGTGTAAAGTCGTGCACGTACATGTCGCGGCTCGGTGGTTATACACACGACGACTCTCTATGCGTTTCGCAAGACGAGACAGCAGAATTTGACGTCAATTTAACTCATTTCGCGGAATCGATCGAGAAGATCGCCCCAGCTTTGCTCGCTGATCGTAATCACCGTTCCTCCGTACTTGCTCGTCTTCCTCTCTCTCTTTCTTTCTCTCTTTTGCTCTCTCTCTCTCTCTCTCTCTCGAGTCTCTAGAGTCGTCTATATAAATTCCTTTTTTTGCTTCTCCCCTCGAGGATCGATCTAGACCACGGCGACTTTTCTCCCTTCCCTTTGTGTCTCAAAAATAACTTTCGTGGAATTTTGTGCAACGATTTATAAATTAGTCGCTGCATTTATCGATATTCGGATGGATATCGGCGAACGGTGTACCAGCGAAGATAATTTTCCGTTACGAAAATAAGTATATATGTGTATATCCGGTTTGAAATGTTTAATCCCAATCGAGATTGGATATTTCTCTTGATGGTTCATCGCGTTTTATTTTTTTCAAGTCGAAAACTAGGATCGAAAGGTTTCGGTCCTTTTTTTATCGACGCATCATCGGTTATCGAAATAAAGTGTTATCTCAATAATCATTTCTCGTTTTCTTCCAATTTTCGAGTTTTAATATTGTTTAGTAGAAACGTTAAATCTGGTACATCGTTCACACGAGCATCGTTCTTTAAGTTAAGAACTCGAGAATCAACGGCGCGAGTCAAATCATTCGATTCGAAGAATTATTTATTTATTTACGAGTAACTTATACATTTTTCATACCGCTTCATTTTCTTTTTTTCTTTTTCTCTCCCTTCTCTTTTTTTTTTTTCTTTTCTCGTTCGATCCTTTCGTACTTCCGTTGCAATAATCGACCCGTTGTTCAACCCGTTATTCTCTCCCTTAACATCAGATCGTAGTTGGTGCATCGATTTTCATAAAAATTCACACGCATGCACATACCTCTCGCTTCAAACATTTACCGCTATGTGTTCCGGGTCTACCTTTCACTGTGTTTCGCTTCGAAAGATCCTTTGTTAATGCGATCCTCGTGAATAACGAGACTTTGTTTCCGTCATTAACGCGTTGCCTGGTATCGTGAATAAGAGCTTTGTAGCCTTCGGTTTACGTTTCAAAAAATTCTTCCTTCCTTCCTTCCTTCCTTCCTTCCATCCATCCATCCATCCGCTCGATTGATTTTTCTTCCAATTTAAATTTAAATCGAGTTTAAATTTAAATCCCGCACACGAATATCCTCGAAACGAAGATAAGAGAAATCGAAGATACCAGTCGACGCGTTTTCTCAGAAGTGAACAAACCAAAATGGAGCAAGCGTATCCCAAAATCCAAGTTATTTTTTACTTTGCAAAGTAGTGTTCACGATATGTAATTTTTATACCTCCTTCATCTTCTCTCTTTTCTCGCAAGTTACGCTCTCTCGACGCATCTCCAAGATTAGTCCAAGCTGTAGTTGGCATTATTGGCGACGCGATCTCTCTTTCTCGTGCTGACCAACTTTCCCTCCTTTTTTATTATCATTCACGCAAGAATCTGTTAACACGAAACGCAAGATGGAAGAGTCGAATCGATGGAAGTTATTGGAGCAAAGAAATTTCTCGCAATTTAGGGAATGGGCGGAGTAAACGGAGTTGAAAAATCCCAACCCCTCGTCGGGGGGATTCGTCTAATCCAAGCGGCATGTTGAGGAACATTGATCGCGGATTAACGTCGATGGGTTTACGGACAAAGCCGGAAACCGGCGTCGAAACGACGGATTGACGGTTGTACAGGTCGGTTAGAGATTTATCAAGGGGGTTGGGCCGGCCACGTACGAGATTACGATTTAAGTGAAACCCCGGGTAGGGGGCGGGGCTCGCTGGGAAACGATTAATGAAATTGAACGGCCCGGTTTCCGCAGCGAGAGCTCGAGTCTAACGGAATTAATGACGCGCGTAACCGTGGAAATGTTCATTACACCCGTTGAGAAATGACGCGGTCCGTTTCCCGGATTTTCCAATTTCTTCAATCTGCCACGCCAGGATTAGGAGATCCTCGGGGAAAAATGACCAATCCGCGCAATTTCCAGCGCGGAAATTAGCGAAAATTAGTTTCGAGCGTCGAATTAACACTGTGAAGATCGAGGTTCAATGCGTTTCTGCTCTTTTTTTTTTTTTTTTCTTTTTGAATGGAGCGATTGGTTATTACAAATCCTCTTACGTGGTCGGTTGATTGTTCTCAAAATTAGAGAAAATTAGTTTCGAATTAACGCGTTATGATCAAGGAAGAGAAATCACGAGTGATTTAGCTTTTCAAAATTGAGGGAACATTAATTTCGAGTATCGAGTTAAATATTTTGAGATTAATTTGTGCTTCTTACTGGCTTGCCTCTTACGTATTCGTAGTGGACTTAAACTTTCGCAAGAGATTGTTAGCTATCCTCTCTTTTTTCATGCATTTTCTGCTGCATTGGTATACGGTAATGCTTGATTTGAATTGAAAGAGATCGATATATTACCCCTTTAAATGTATCATTTGAAATTTTCATTAGTCAAATATTAGGGTAACGATATAATTCCTAATTTATAATATTTTTACAAAAATTCATTTTACATTTCAACCTAGGATAGACATTCGAATATTTCAGAGATATCTCGAAATTGCTTTTTTTGTATTCTTAATTTTCCTTTCATTGGCAATTATATAATTTAATATTTATGGACGAGCAGAGATACCACTTTTCAAAATTTCTCGACACGTGGTACAAGATTATAATGTAATAGAAAATGAAAGTTTCAAAGTTTTCAAATGTGAAAAACAACCGTAACAAACTCGACCGAACATACCATACATACAAAAAAAAAAAAAAAAAATAATCATCGAGAAAAGGCTATGCCTGCTGTGTCCTGAACCTTCTGGGAACGGATTCTTTCCACCAGGTTGCGCAATCGCGGGGTAATTACATTGCGCTAATAGCCACTCGATGATTCGATTCTCCTCGTTAACTCGGACCAACCAGGGAACCAGTTCGAAAACTTCGAGATCCTTCAACCTTTTTTTCTACAGATATAAACTTCTTTTCCTTTTTCTCCTTTATCGCGATGCGGCCATTTGAGAATCAGCGACGTTTAATCATTCATCATTCGAACCATTAAAAAAAGTAAATAAAAAAGGAGGAACGTACCTCTTTAAAGATTCTTTAACGCGAATGCAGTCACGATCACCGGAGGAATTACGAACGTTAATATTTGATTAACAAACACGACACGTTCGCCTGGATTTGACTGAATGATGCAAATAAAAAAAAAAAAAAAAAATAGAATATATATATATATATATTTAGAGCAGCACGATCGTTGTTTGCATTCTTAATATTTATATTTTCGCGATATTTCTATTCAGTCACCGTTGTACACCGACGATAATCGATGACACAAACTGATACACGCGTAACGCGTGTCGATTCTCGTTACGTTCGGAAATTAAATTCAACGTTTTCTGATTCCTGGCTGCTTGTTAGTTTGCCAATTAATAACGAGCGATCGACGAGAGAAAGGAACAAAAAAAAAAATAATAATAATAATAATAATAAAAAATATAAAAAAGAAGGAAAGACACACATGGACGAGAGCAATAAGAGGAAGAGGGACAGGAGTAGAGAAAAGGCGAGGGTGGGCAGAGAAAAGAGATTGTTTCACGGTAACACGGAGGGGGATGTGATACGGCGTAATCGATCCGACGTAGATACATTAAACAATTTCACGATTCGTCATCGTATCCGAGGAGGATAATTAACCGTGGCAGGGAAACGTGAGAAGAACGTAATTTCGTATCGCAATCATCGGACCTAATCTCGGGCCGGGAACAATTACGAGAACGTCTTCCATCGAAACACGATGTCTCCCGTCCTCCTCCTTGTCCGATATTTGTCAAAATATCGCTGCTTCGCGATCGAGAAGAAGAAAAAGTGAGAGGAAAAAATGGGAAGGAAATCCTCCATGGTTCCCTGGTTGATAAACAATTTCCTCCCGTTTTATGGGGACGAGGGAGTGGGGCTACTAATGAAACGATCAACGTCGGTATACGTCGTTTTTGTATCAAGGGGAAGGTTTCGATAGTTGTCCGTGTTTATCCTCTGTGGAAGTTCTCTCGTAATGACGTGGGAGTTTCCTTTCCAGTACCCTGAAAATACAAGGAATTAGAAAAAAAATCGTAAGTAAAACGCATCCGTTAATTTTTCAAAGAAAAATTGTATTATAGCAAAGCAATATTATCGCTTTTCCCTGATATTGATAAAAATTCTTATGGAAATTTTTACGGACGAAGATATCGATATCAAGGATGAGACAAATATCGATCGAGATATATATTATTCATATATTCGTTTCGTTCATTTCGATAAAACGGGGACAGGCAGTTTTCGATCGTCGCTCGAAAAGCCGACTCGTCTCGTTTCTCCGACTAATTTTCCGCGAACTCGAAACTCTCCACGATAATTGCATTTGCATGGAATAAGCCGTGTCAATCTCTATCGACCGATCGAAAATTACAACCCGCCATGCTGCCTCCCTCCCCTCCACCGATTTCCTTTAATTCGATCAATCTGTATTTTTTTCGCCGGCCCTTTCCAATCTCGACCCGCAATCCCGGGCTTCGCATTTAGCCTAAACTAATTGCAGTCGCGCGAATTCCCTCGATAATCGTATTAGCGCGAAATTAACTCTTTCGTTCAATTGAAAAAACGTTAACGCGATCATAGCCGTTGTCGCGGTCGCTCTCTCTTTTTTCGACTCTCCGATTTTTAACCCTTCTCTCTCTCTCTCTCTCTCTCTCTCTCTCTCTCTCTCTCTCTNCTCTCTCTCTCTCTCTCTCTTTCTCTCTCTCTCTCTCTATTCTTTCACTTTTATATTCTTTCTCTCTCTCTCTCTCTCTCTTTTTAATTCCTCTCGTTCTAGTCTCTTTGGACGTTCTTCGTTAAAAGGCAACCACCGTTTCTCTCGGATTTTTCATTCCTCCTTTTTTTTTTTTTTTTTTCTATTCAAAAAATACACTCCAACATGTTTGTCCGGGTACCCTCTCGGAATTTTTCCTCGAGGACGATCGAGAGCAAAACGAGGCTTACTCCGCCGGGATTTTCATTAGTTCCCTTAAATGGCCGGTCGAAACGGTTAATAGACGTGGACAGTAATTGGCGAGCAAGCATTCGACCGTCGATAAACTATTAACGCATTTGCGGCTCCCAACGTGAGACCATCGTGAGAACGCGTTTACGACATCGTGATTGATCTGATAAAATCTGATTTCCTATGCTGCTCGATAAAATTCGCTTAAATATCCTTCTTAAAAAAAAAAAAAAAAAGAGAGAAAAGGAAAAAAAAACCCATATAAATTTGTCTCATCCCTGATAATCACAAACAATCCTCCAAGATTAATTTTTAAGAAAAGGAAATTTAATTGTCCAAATTTATTATTACCATAAAATTTTTGTAAACGAGAGAGACGCGATCGAAATCTCTCTGATCGAAGAATCAACGATTATACCGACAAATAATTCTCTTATTATACCAATGTACCTCGTTTTAAGAACAACCACACAAAATGTATCCGCACACGTTCTCTACCTATCCTCAAGTTCTCTCGACAAAACTCGTTTAATCCCCTGGCAGATTAAGAGGAAGAGACTTGAACGTAGAAAAGGATAGAGAGAGAGAGAGAGAGAGAGAGAGAGAGAGGGAGAGAGAGAGGGAGAGGGAGAGGTAGTGAAAGAGAAGGCAAGAGAGTTAGAGAGCTCCCAGTTAGGTACTTAAAAGTATTCCAATCACGAGAACGCGGCGAAAGTCCAACGAATATTTCTCGTTACTCTCGTGGAACAGGGTTGTATAGGGTGGTTGTAGGGAATGGCGGATATATAAGGGTGGAATCGGTAGAACAGGTAGGGCGAGAACGGGCGAAAATTTACGAGGGCGAATACTACTGGTAACACTACTGGTCTGAGAAAACTGAGAATTTCTTCTTTTCTTTTTTTTTTTTTTTTTTTTTTTTTGTAAATAAGAAGCAATGTACATATCGCACCTCCCGTGATATCCTTGCTCCATATTGACACATAAGCGACCAAATTGCATGCCACAAGTTTATTATGTAATACATAAAACTCTTATGGAGAGAGTTTTGGTGGATGTTTGTATGTACAGCTGGTTACAGCCACGATCGTGCCACATTCTATATTCGATCATTGCAACGCTTTGCGTTGGCCAGTTAGCGGATTCGTTGCAATGATCCATTTTTCGATTCGATCAAAATTTTCGTAATTGCATAATTCGTTTATCCATTTATTTTTATCTTCCCATTCATATAAATAGAAATCGTTAATGAGATTCACGATCGTGACGGTAACTGGAGAATTCGCAGAAGGAGATTTTAAAACGTGATATTTTGAAAGATCAACGAAATTGAGATTCGTTCGTTAACTCGTTCGAGAATAATAATTATTTGTTATATTATGAATATATATTACGAATAACATATCGCGAGTTAAGAATTCCTTCTGCGACGCTACTATTCCAGGTCTGATTCGTAATGGAAAGGAAAAAAAAAAAAAACAAAATTACTTATACATACATATAAAAAGAACGCCAAAACGTGTGTGCTGCCATGGATCTTTTCCCCTTTTACTCTTGTCACCGTCCGGAATGCTACGAAGAGATGCTCCTGTTGTGTTGTGTTCTCTTGTTTCTCCACTCTGACATGATCGTCGCACACACATCCTTATGGTGTCTGCGAGGGAAATTATCCTGGGGAAAATTCTTTCTGGAACAGAGGCTTTTTCGTCGACATTCGTCACACCCTTTCGTCTCACAGCAATCACAATACAATCTGAAATCAATTTCCTTTAGAGATTCTGCACTAAATCTTTTCGCTGTTCCATTTATTTACACCGTTTTCGTCTCGCGCTCGCGAAAATATGTAAATGTTATATATCCCACGATAAAAAATCGAATCGTCCAAGATAGATTTTTGTTCGAAAAAATTTAATAACGATTTAGTATCGTGCGTTCCGAAAAAAAAAAAAAAAAGAAAAAGAAAAAGAAAAAAAAAAGAGATTTAAAACGAACAACATGAAATGCTCGTTTAGAAATTCCGCGCTAAAAAACAAGCATCGAAGAATGAAATTACTTTACAACCCATTCAACTATGAAGTGGAACATAATCGCGGCATCTTCGCAAAACGAGCGAATCGAACTTCTCGTGACGAAGTACGTAGACAACAAGTAAGATCGATTAATTGCTCGTTCCGACTGAAACAAATTGCAGATCGTCTTTTTTTTTTTTTTCCAATCTTCGTCAGATTTGCTGCACGGCAATTTTAATTATATACGCAACGCTCATTTATCACGCTTAAAAAAAAGAAAAAAGAAAAAAAACAAACAAACGTAACCAATTAATGCGCCAATTGAAATAATATCCGTTCTTAATTAACGTAAATAATCGACAATAATACTGCGATTAAATCGAAATTGAAGGAAGAAAAAAGAAGAAGAAGAAGAAGAAGAAGAAAAAAATGGAAAAATCCCGAGAAAGTAATCCGTGTATCCGTTAATCGCCTCGTTTCGTTAATATCATCAATCGTTAATCAAGCCTTTTCAAGACGCGATCGATTAATATTCGAAAGCTTTCCAATTACATCTCCCATAGGGATTCTCCTTTTCCGCTGGTCATCGTGACGCGGTAATCATTCGTCCACAAACGAACGATCACGTTTCTCGAAGCGATCAATTTTCCACGCGTTTCTTCCTTTTCTTCTTCCTTCCTACATCCTTCCTTTTTTTTTCTTTCTTTTTTTTTTCGATCGTTCGTTTCGCTCGTGTCCAGTCGAGGGGAGGATAAGACGGGCGCGAGGACGAAAATACGGTAGAAGGGTGTGGGTACGATCTCGTTTCTCGTCCTCCGATTTTCGGCTGGCTCCCCGTCCCTTCCAAGACCGATTCTGCCCGCTTGTTTCGCTTGCACAAAGAAATTCCTTCCTCGATTAAAGAGTCGCCTCGCGCGCCGATCAACGAGCCCCGTTTTACGATTCCTTGTTCGTTGCACTTCCCCCTCTCTTCCCCCGTCAGGCCATCCAAAATCGAAACGATTTTTCATAATCTTCGCCCTCGAGGCTTGGTTAATTGATTTTTCGCCGATACACCGCGAGAGAAGGGAAACTCTGTACGAGTTCCTCGATTCGGTTTCGATCAATCGCGTCCCGTTTCCGACCGTGTTTCCGGCTAAAACTGAATCTGTGTAACCGCGCGCGTCCACGTCACGGACCTCATTTCGGCCATTTTCCACGCGAATGGCGCTTTCGTGTCGTTCTAATCGACCAAAAAACCATCGATTACAAGATATTTCGGTAAACGATCGGTAATATTTCTGACGCGTGCCTGGATTAGCTACGCTTTTTTTTTTTATCCGGATTAACGATCGGCTCGACGAGGAAGAAATTTTATAAAAAGCCAAAGTCGATCGATTCGATCGATCGAAAAATTAATTGCGAATGAAATAATTTGATACGAAATATGAAATACGAAACTTGGAAAATTAAATTAATTCGAAAACGTATCGTATTATTATTAAATGAAAGTGACAGGTGATAATATATATATAAAATTTTATAAATGGATTATAATTATTATTAATTATAAATTCCAAGATTTTCGAAAGGGACAAAAGAGACAAAAGTTTTTTTTCTGAACCGCGAGCGGCGAGGTTATAGCCCGAGACGTGTCGCGTGACGTGTCGGGCGTCGTGGCCGTTCCCTTTGTGGCGTTATTAAACGCTAGGTGCATAAATAAGGATATCGTAAATCATCGGGCAGAATTTTAGATAGGAGAAAAACGCCGGGTTTCGAGCTATCATTTGAATAAACTTTTACGGAAGACTTTAGATCCGAGTTTTATTCAGCATTTAGATCGAATCTCCTCTTTCTTTAATGACCGTCCCTTTTCCAACGAAAAAGAAAAAGCAACTTTTCCTTTTTTTTCTTTTAATCGTTCCCTTTCTCCGATATTAAAATATTAATTTTGTTCCCCTGTTGTATCCTTCGCTTCTATATCCCGACCACCGATCTTGTTGTTTGATCTACGCGCGTTATTACATTTCCATCCGACGTTTCGGTGTAATCGCCGATGAATTATCGGATACCCCTCCTTCCTCCCCCAAGCCATGTATAAATTTTACGTATCGTGGAATGTAAATACAAGTTTAAAGGTGTTAAAACGCGAGCATGAACGACGCACGAGACAGGATTCGTACGGAACGATTTCGTGGAGAAAATTCCTTGATCCTTTTTTTTTTTTTTTTTTTGAACGAATCACGATAAATACAACGTTTCAAAGAAACGTTCCAAATTTTTCATGCACGATCATTTCACGAATCATTTCATCTTCTCTCATTCCACTCCGCGATGTCGTGACACGTTTCAAACATCGATTCGAACCGCAATTCGATCAACTCGCGCGGATTACTTTTTTATATATTTTCTTATATAAACATCCGTATACGTATACAATTATCCACCCCTCTTTGCTAATCTATCGGAATATTATTTATAACATCGATATATATCCGAGACCGTTTATGGAACATTTAAAAAAAAAAAAAGAAAGAAAAAAGAGAGATGATCGAAATTGAAATTTTAATGCACTGCCGAAAAACGAGGTGACGAGCGAGAGAGGAACTCTTTGTAACGCGTAAAACGGTCATTAAACCGATGCCGAGAGTCTATCAAAAGTTCCATGCATAGATTATATACCCGTTTCTTTGTAATGCGGGGATCAATTCGGCGGGAAGCGACTCGAAAAGGCGCGGGGAGGGAGGGGAGAGGAGAGAGAGAAAAAACAAAAAGAAAAGAAAAAAGAAAAATAGTTCCAACGTCGGTCGGAACATCCCGCCTGCGGGCTTTTCGCCGTTTCGAAACTCCTTTCTCGCGCTGCGAAACGGCGGCGGGCATTGGGGGAAAAAAATAACAGTGGTTGGCCCAGATAAATACCACCGTGGCGGAGCCGTGAACGGGTCGAAATGTATTAAATCCGGGGCCGGCCCACGCGAGTCGGAAGGCCCTCTGAATCATCGTGAAATCGATGATTAAAGCGCACGACCACCACACGAGCCGGTCTCAAAGTAGCGGCGCGATACAAGCGCAACGCGGGCGTACGCGATTCCCCGTGGATGGAAACGAACGATGGAAAGGGGTTGTAGTAACGCGTAACGTGTAGCAAGCGGGAGGGCGAAAGCGAAGGCCTTAATAACAACAACGAGCGGCCCAACATCCGCGAAATGGCGATTTTTCGTGTTCCCACGTAGTTTATTCCTTCTGAAATTACGTTTACCCCGAGCGGTGATTCGATTCGGTGGCGAGCGCGTGCAGCAACAAGGACGATCCCCGACGAAAAAGAAAAAAGAGAGAAAAAAAAAAAAAGGGGGGAGAGCGACGTCACACCGTGACACGAACCCCCGACGACGTTGGGGTAAATGAAAAAAATGGAGAACACGCGCGCACCTTGTTTCCTCTTTCCACCCTTCACCGCTCGTTTCACGCGCAATTTAATAAATTCGGGAAAGTTTTGAAAACTCGGGAAAGATTACTTTGCGAGGTGGGCGAGAATGGAGAAATCGATTGGTATTGTTGTCGATAACAGGAACGCTTTTCGATCCCGTTTTCTTCCCTCCCGTGGTAACATGGTAATCTACGTGCGGGGCCAATTACACCAAGTAACCAGAAGTTGGCCGGGTCGGGCAACTGTCGATACACGCCACTCGAATCACGACAAATTGACGTGGCCGGAACCCTTGCAAAGTCAACGGGGAGGAATCCCGCCCTTTCGCTTCGAGGATCGATCGTCGGCTCGCGAATGTCAGCCGCGCGAATTAATCCTTCCTTCCCTTCCACCACAAGAAACTCTTTCCTTTCTTTAACTTCCTCTCGTTCTCCGTTCTCGCACCACCCATTCGGGGGAGGGGAATTCTCGTCCCGCGCATACGAAAAATTCGTGTTTCCGTTCTACGCCGTGTTTGCTCGACGCCGAGATTAATAGGAGGAAATTTCGATGAAATTTCGAAAAGCGGAGGCCGCGATTAATCCTTCGAGATAGCGTTGTGCTGGACCGATAACAGGTCGTGTCGGTTCGAGGGCTTTGCACCTGCGCAACGACAATGTTCCGCGCAACAATGGGCCGTGCACTCGGGTTTAATGGCTCGTCCTCCCCCGCCCCCCCAGATCGAGATTAAATCGTGCGCGCACTTTAACTTTAATTCCAAGGCGGATCTTCGTGCGTGCATTACGCGAAAAGGAAACGATCGAAGCGACGAAAGGCTCGACGAAAGAACGAAATTGGAGCTCGACGAGCCTTGTGTTCTATTGCGTCGCACGCGGGAAACTGAACTGCTCGTTGTCGTATATACACGAATATATACGCGGGAAAGATTGGAGATAGGAATATTTATAAACACGATAACATTAGAGCTCGAGATATAAATACGCTTCGAAATACACGACATTATTTACATTTCGTACAAATTGTCGAGAAAACGAGATATTATGATTTAAGATATTAAAATTTATGTTGACACAACGTGATTTCGCGAGATTGTATATTTATATTCAAATCTATGGATATAATATAGAAAATTATTAAAGAGAAGAATTTTTTAATCGATTAATTAATCGATTTATCGCGAACTTTTTTCGTGAAATTGTATTAATTGTATTTCTTAAATACATATCGCGTTGTATTATCGATAATTTTTTAAAAATTCGAGAAAACCTTTCTACCGATATCTCTGCGCGAATATCTAATATTGCTTGGCGTGAAAAATTGAAAGAAATAAAAAAAAAAAAAGGGGGGAGAAAAATTGATTTTAAAGAAGCGCTGTAAAGCATTAATAATACTCGATAGTTGGATCATTAAATCAGCTGCACTTCCGTCATCGATCGGTTCGTTATAGCCCCTTCGTTTCCTCCCTTTCTTCGCGTCAATAAGATTTTTCTAGTAACGTTAAAAATAGGATTGCGTTTTCTCGTTTTCTAGTAGTGGGTATGGAGTAAAATGCCGCCTTAAACTCGTCGATTTATTTTTAATGAAACGATTCCGTTCCAAGAGACCTGCTAAGCTGCTTTCGCCGTTAAGACGATTACGGTTCATTTTCAAATCAAACGATCCACGCGAATAACGAATGTCTTTGGGATTAAAATCGCGAGCGAAAACATCTTTGAAGCTAACTAAAGATTCGGCGATAAGTAGAAAATTCCCTGTGTAGAAACGAACTCCCTCACGCGTCGAGGGATATATGCTTTCTCGTTCCATTGTGTTCTTATTTTGCAAAGTTTTAAAAGCTCCCTCACGA
This sequence comes from Apis laboriosa, assembly GCF_014066325.1. NCBI lineage: Eukaryota > Metazoa > Arthropoda > Insecta > Hymenoptera > Apidae > Apis > Apis laboriosa. Next base: position 5,966,163 of record NW_025223180.1, read on the forward strand.
ATTCAGTAATAAGATATCCTATAACGAAGAAATCTCTTGTAAAAGTAGCAGTTAAAACCGTAACGTAAAATTTCTTTCGCGAAAGTTTTGCGTTCGTTGCTCGAATGCACTCAACAGGGAACAAAGTGCCACGTTTACAACAATCAATCGAATTTCGTTTGATCAATTTTTTTATACGTCGAAATATAAAAAAAAAAGAAAGAAAGAATAGAATTACGATCGATCGATTGAAATTGTTCGCTCAACACTGCGACCCCATTTTTACGCATCGAAAATCGATGAATTAATTCAGAGAAGAAAGGAAAAGGAAAGGAAAGTATAGAAAAGACGTGATATCGTTCAACAAAATTTTGCAACGTGTTTTGAGTCCAGGAATTCTAGTTTTCTGCATGATACTCGTATCTCTGTACATACACTCCGTGATACCATTAACACGAAATAATCGACGCACGGCGTTGCGAGTACAAGTTCATCTGTCCTATTACCACGAACGCATACTGCGCTTTTAGAACTACTGCAAACCTCTGTTTCTACTAACTCAATGTCCTGTTGTAATTTGCTAACACGCGTACCTCGTGAGTATCGAACATCTGTTGTTACTAACATCCTCCCGATACGCTGTCGCGTTTGGAAATAACAGAATGAAATAAAAATCGAACGTATCGTGCCTTCAACATGATGAAAATACGTTCTCCAATTGTAAATACATATAAATATATATATATATCTTGGAAAAAATTTTTCATAATTCATAATGATGCAAAAAAAAAAAAAAATATATATATATAAAGAAACTCGAAAACATCATGAAACATTTTTCAAGATCGTCATGGTTCGCTTCTCATCGGCGCCATTGATTCTCGTTAAAGAAATTCATCCCATCGAATCTTCTTTCGTGACTTGTTACTGTCCTCTTGGGTGACATTCTTTTGCTCATTCGTGACGATTGCAGGTGCAATTATCGTAATTCCTGTTCGGTGGACGTGCGCAGCGAGATTTTCGAGGAAGATCCGTGTCCCGGAACCGGAAAGTACATCGAGGCGCAGTACTATTGCCTAGGTTGGTGCACACATATCTTTTCGACCGTTCAATCGTCTTCTTTCGTCGACGAGTTATACACGCGAGACACGGGTTCACGATTTTTCCAAGTTTTCTCAACGACGAGGATGATGACGATGATATGATAACGAGGAAAATAAGGAAGAAAATAAATTTCAGAGAATCATTGAATTATTCATATTATTATTATCGTCGCGCATCTTGGAGAAAGGCGTGAACCTTCGAGCGAGAAAGAATGCAACGAATGCAAACGAAAGTTCGTCGAAAAAGTCTCTCCCTTCGCCCCCAATAATCCTTCCTCCCTCCACCTCGAGCATCCGTAATGACGATAAGAGAAAAGGGACAGGATCCATGGTTCAGTACACTTTGGTAAGGGTGTACGTACGTACGTCATGTTAATCGACCAATCGCAAACCAGGTGCAACGACCAGCAGAACTGCAGCATTGTTGCATCGACGCTGCAATTCGGCGATCCCTGTCCCAACACGCACAAGTACCTCGAGGCGCATTATCGTTGCCTGTCCGGTAAGTAAGACTCCGCCATTTTTGTACGCGCCCTTCCCTTCGTAATATCTCTGTACCCTGTATCGTTTATTCTACGAACGGTCTTCCGTAGATACCGGGGAACAATCGCATAGGCGCCGACCTCGCCATCGTTTTCGAAATATTCGTTCATTCTTAGCAAAATGCTCGGAAGAATATATTTGTTTCAATATTATAAATGTTTATTAATAATTAATTGCCGATTTACAGCGTTTTTTTTTTCTTTCGTTCAACGTGTATTAACAATTCTTATCCCAAAAGTATATACTTTCGTACTTTTCTGATTCATATCCTTTTGAAGAGAATTTTTTTATCTTTAAAAAGAATCTGCAGATAATATGTTTCGTATCGCGTAAAACAGTAAAATGGTACTTTTTCTCGATATTTTTCTTGCACTCGTCCATTGCGCGAAAATTCGAATGTTTCGCGTTTTATTTCCATTTCTATTTTTTTTATTTAACTTTTTTTTAGAATTTCAGGAAATCGAGATCGTAAGCATCCCGAGAATCTCGTTTTCCAGAGGAAAAAGTTCTCGATATTCGCTTCTTCTTTTTTTTTTTTTTTTTTTTTTTTTTTTTAAGAGGCGCGGTTAAGTCTCGAGCGGATAAAAAGCAGTTCAACTGACCGCGAGAATCGATTAGAATTTCCCGAAGTCGGCGCTTATGATTCACGTTGCCCACGTAACTGCGAGCCCGTGTCCCGATAAAGATCTTCCAGCGGCTTGCATCGGCTATGCACTCTCGAGACAGACGGAGTATAAAGTGGAGAGAGGAAAAGAAAAGATGGCAAAGAGGGAAGGGGAGGGGTTGGAGGAGTTAGGCGAAGACGTGATCTTCGCGATCGAGAAATCGATCGTGGGGATCGGTAACGCGGTGGAGCATGCGGCTGCACGTCCAACTTCTCTGACGTGTTTCGTATCGTAATGAAACTCTTCTACGACCTTAATAAGAACAAACACGGCAAATGTGGAAAGAGGAGAAGGAAAGGGAAGCGGGGGGAAGATTGCTGCAAGCGATCGATCGATCGATCGATCGATCGTTACGCTCAACGAATCGAGTGTGACGAAATGGCGATGATTCCAATTCGCGTTATTACGTATATCGCGATCTTCGATTAATTTTCCATCGATCATTAAGCGTGCTCGTATTAACTTCACGTTTTCGTACGATTCGATTTTCTTTGGAATCATCGTCTCAGTTAACTCGATTACCATTTCTTCGATTCCGGAAGAAAAAATTCGTGTCTTCCCGATTCTTCGAAAGCGCTCCTACTTCTTTCTTCACCCACCGATCCTCGCAAAAATCTTGCCTTTCCCATACGCACTTCCACTTCCCGTTGTACCCCCAGATACCGCATATGTTTGAACATTTTACGATCCACAAACAGACTTAAACCGACGACAAACGAACGAAGACGGCTTCCTTCCCCCTTCCTTTCGTTCACACTTATCCCGATTACGACCTACCAAAACCACCGGTCCGACACAATCACTTATTGGACCATAAACTGTCACCCCTTCTCCTCTCCTGCGTTCGTCCCCCACGACTCGCAACGCCTCGTCTTCGTCTGATCGATATCCAGAAGGGAAGGGGGGAAGGGGGTGGGCTCGATAGATCGGTTCAACCGACGTACATCGAAGAGGGGAGTAAAGGGATCCCCGAGTTGGTAGCCCCGATACCGCGCCGAGCGAGAGAAAAGCCCTCTCTCCACGTCTCTCGATACTCCGTCCCTCGATGCGCATACGGCCGTCTTTCTCCCGCGTAACCGGGACTATCGTGAACGGACATCGGCAACGTCCGGTATTTTACCTTATCTCCAACCCCTTCGGCCAATAAAGATGACCTCTATAGAGATAGTGCCGCGAAATACGCGGACCATCCCGTTCAGGGATTAACCGCCGTCGCCATCTTGGGTTAAAGATCGTTTTCTCCTCTTAGGCCAGATATAGTCACGATATCGGGCTCCGTCCCAAGGTAGGCTAATCCTGTCGTCCCTATTTCGACTCGATTCGCCCCGATTCGCGGTCGGGAGGGCGATATTCGTTTTCGGGGATATTTCTTCGTCCGCGATCGATTCGACGCAGCGTGACCGATTGTTCGACCGATTGTTCCATTCAACTATCCGTACGATTGTTATGGTACGTGGATATATATTCGAGATACGACCAGAGAATCCGAAAATGGACAATCGTAGAGAGAAAGAGAGAGAGAGAGAGAGAGAGAGTGTACAATTCTGGAACCATCATCGATCGTTCCATTCTTCTCTCGATATCATCGTCGAATCGATGGCCGTCGTATCGATGGCCCAATAATAACGCGGAGATAACGCGATAAATTATCAGCGACTCGATATCATTTAATTGCACGATACCGTGTAATGAGTTTATAAATAAAGTGTATATGTATTGAATATTCATTCGTCGCGATCGTTATCGTCACGATTAATCTTCTCTTGTACGAAGGTTTAACGAAAGTCGGAAAAAAAAAAAGAAAAAAGAAAAAGAAAGTGAGCTTGAATCGACGAGATCAAAGACGATTTTCATCGTGACGGGGCGATTCGACGAGAAACAAGTGACGAGCGTTAGTTTCTGGCCAAGAGAGAGAGAAAACGTATCGACGAGAGATCGACGAGAGATCGATCCTTGCTACGATCCACGTAACCGCAACGAGGTTTAAAATATCCGTCGTCGTTCGATTGACGGAGCAGCCAGCCTGCAGTCTACCTTCCACGTCCTCGAATTACTTTTCCTTTTTAATTATATCCTCGGCGTTCGAATCCGATAAGCTCGTGGACGAGCTCTCAGGATTTTCGAGGGTAAACCTGGCGAAAGTTAGCGAGCCACTCTTTCAGCTTTCGCCATCAACCCTTGTTTTCGTATCTCGCCTCGCTTTGGCGCGCGTTTCACTTTTGTTTTGTTCCCCTCCACGAATTAAAACGACACCGACTCGCAACATTTGCAGCTGCAACAACCACGACAACGTCCCGTCCGAGTCCTCCGTGGTTCATGACTTCTCAGCCGAGCGTTTGGAGCACGGCTAAGCCGACTGTCAGGCCTCCCTCGAGGATTACGACACCCTCGGCTCAGCAACCGCCGCAGCCACCAGCACCGTCCACCCCGGCGCTCCCAATAACCACCACTCCAAGGTCGGTACACTTTAAACACTTTCGCATTACGAAGTACGAAACGCGTTGCTTTTCGAACTTATATCATATCCTTTCGACTCTATATTTAATTTTTCCAACTTTAAAATTTTCCGTTTCCGAAATATTGTTTTTTCGCTTCTTTGGGGAAAAAAATTGGAAAAATGTCGGTGATAATTTTCGTCCATATCGGTACGGCGAAAGATACACGGTGGATGATATTTTTCCCAAATTGAAGCGTGAAATAATAAAGATATTTCCGTACCGCGCAACTTTGTCACGGTACGGAAGGATATTCTCTCTCTTTCCTTGTGTTAGTTGGAAAAACAAAGTTATCCGAAATGTTCCATTAAAAGTGGAATTGCGTTGCTCTCCTCCCGGATCGGGGAGGGAATATTTTCGTTGGCTCGTTGGACGACGAGCATCGGCCGACACGATCGGCAACAGCATCGTTTCAAAGTGACAAACGACCGTTCCATTTCACAGTCCGAGGTCGCCGCTCGATATGGAGGTCGAAGTGGACCAAGACTTAATATCTCCTGCGAATGTTCCGTCTGCGAATACACCGGCGATGCCTCCGATCGTTCCCGAGACCACTCAAGCCACAACCACGTCGACCTTTGCCCCTTGGAGAACGAGTCGAAGGACCACTGGTAAGTTCTCGAGTGTTTGATCGAGATCTTCTTGAACGAGGGAAGAGCATTGATGGCGTTTTGATAAGGAGACCGTGTGTATCGTTTATTCTATGTCATCCAAGTCGAGGAGAGACGGTGCTCCAAAAGTTGAAGGTTTGAGAACAGAGCTAATTGCTCTCCCCATTCGATTATCGAATTTGTTCGATGATAAGATAGACAGGTTCGATGAATTATTTATTCGATCAATTATAAATATATAATATATATAATATATATATATAGCTTGTAACGATCTATCCATTCACGCGTGTGGGGTAATTCGAAACATCTCTCTACTCGATTACGGTCGACACGTTCGCCCGAGGGCTTGTCAGCTGTCAATTACAGTTACACGATCCGAAACCGAAAGGGTTAATGTTCAAAAGACAGCCGCCAGAACTTGAGAGAGTTTCAAGTAGGGATAGGGATAGGGTTTGAAATGGATATCTTCCCTAGAAGATATCGATTCTTTCTTCTCTTTTTTTTTTTTTTTTTCAATTGCTTTGGCCACGTATTCCCGGGAGTCGTATCCGGGGTGTAAATGCAACCGCGTATTAAAGTGAACCAAACACCATCGAGGCTAGCGTATAAATCGTATCGAGCTAACCAACCTTCGACTTCGATGTAACTCGCCAACTCTCTGTAACAATCAGTGCAAAAGATTAAAGCACCCGTGGGTATCCAAAATTCCATTTCGCAGACCCGATACGATGTTGAGCGCGAGCTAAGCCCCCTCCCCCCCCGCCGGTCCACCGAGGATCGGACACTAGAATCACATTAAAGCCGCGCCATTAACTAAAGCCGAGTAACTAACGCTCGTAACTAACTCAAATATTGCAGTGCCGAGTACCTTATACCCGGAGTCGAGCTCGAACGGGCAATGGTACGACTACGGCAGACAAGTGTGTCCCCCGGTGATAGCCAGGAACCTGTCGTGGAACACGACCAGGGCGGGCGATGTCGCTGTTCAGAGTTGTCCAGGCGGCGCGAACGGTTTGGCGCGTTGGAGATGCCTTGCCAGAGGAGACACGGCATTCTGGCACAGGGACAGCCCGGATCTGAGCGAGTGCCGCTCCGTATGGCTCACCACGCTCGAGAACAGGGTGACGGAGGGCGACGTGATCCTCGGGATCAGCCGCGAACTGTCGCAGGTGACCAACAACAGCAGAGGGCTTTACGGTGGCGACATGATGATCACGACCAAGATCATCAAGAACATGGCGGAGAAGATGGCGCAGGATATAAGAACGTATCAGGACGCGAATCAGAGGGAGGTGAGCGTGACCGAGCTGCTCCAAGGTGTCGTGAGGACGGGTAGCAACCTGCTGGACAAGGCGCAAATGGCGTCCTGGAAGGATCTGAGCCATCAGGAGCAGATGAGAGTCGCGACCTCTTTATTGATCGGCCTCGAGGAGAACGCGTTTTTGCTGGCCGACACGTTGATGCACGAGAAAACGATCACTCACGAGGGAAGGAACATACGTAAGTAACTGTATATAATATTTTTACTTGTTGAATTAGAAGAGAGAAACCAAGGGGAGTGGGGAAGTACGTTGGGAAGAAGAGTTGGGAAATTACATCTCGCGAGTTCCATTCCGTGGCGAAACGTAATTGGGAATTCGAGGCGGAGATCGTTGATCTCCGGAATTAGTCAGGAATTATCATCGTAAGCACGCGTACACGCGTGGTATTTGAATGGTAAAAATTACCCACGAACTAATTTAGATCGTCCGATAGGAGGAGGGAGAGAGGTATACTCGTGATGAGTAAAAAGGAGTGGCGGATGGGATAACGAATTAACGTTGAGTTGTCTAGCACAATGGACGTGCAAGTATCGTAGGTCCGACTTTGGGATCGGGTCGCATAAATCTAGATCGCTTATCTTACGGAATGCGACGCTGGTAATATCCGGCGTGGATAAAACAAAGATCCAAACCCATCGTAATTCTCTGGTATCTTGGTTGGATAATGTTGTAACCCGAGCTTTACCTCTCTCTCTCTCTCTCTGTCTCTCTCTCTCTCTGTCTCTCTCTCTCTCTCTCTCTCTCTCTCTCTCTCTCTCTCTCCCTGTTGTATTAACACAACAAAACACCGAGAAAATTACGAGCAATTTGATTTACTTCCTGGAAGTAACGTGGCGCGCGCGCGGTCGTGATCGAGGCTGGTGGAAGCATGTTTCTGCGCCGCGGTCGAACCAAGTGGTAGCACCAACATTAGATCCGCACGTGATAAATAGGATAACAGTAAAGGGTAAAAAAAGAAGATGGATTTGATGAGCGACAGCCGGCCGGATGCCATGTAACATAATATTCCCCTAACTGACCGTGCTCTTTCTTCCGTGCTAACAGAAAAGTAACTACTATCGCCGGCTAGCCTTCAATTTTTTTCTCGTCAGCCGTGCAACATCACGTTTATGACTGATCGAATGGGGAACACACGATGAGAGGAACGCCGGCAAGGAAAAAATGGCGGACGGATAGATACGCGCGTTTAGTTTTATTGTTCATTCGAGAAGATGAATCGAAACTTTATAGTCGTGAGATTGTTGAACGTTGTAGAATTCGGTTAACTCTGTCCAGAGATTCGATATCCCTTCACGGGAGGGTATAAATTTTATTCCAATGATAATCCATCGCGTGTGGACGACGTGTATTTCTATTTGAAATCGATAAATAAAGACAGAGATTATTACAGAATGGTCGAGGTATAGGGAATAATCTGAGAAAGAATCAGCAAATTCTTCGGTTGTCATCGATAGCAATCCCTATTCTACTTATTGCTCGATACCGATATCCATGATCAAATACATATAAATATTATTTTTTTTGAAACAGTGATGGAAGTACGCGTGTTGGATGCACGGAACATCGGTGACGATTTAGAGATATTCCCGACAGAGGCAGCTCAACAGAGGTGGACAGCCTCGAACGATCGTGTCGAGTTAACTAGAGGAGCTTTGCTAGAGAACAGCGAGGGTGGCATTGTCCGTTTGGTCTTCATGGCCTTTGACAGGCTTGAGGAGATCTTGCAGCCGCAAGCCGAGGTGTCATCGTTGGTCATGAACGACGAGCAGCAACCATTACCGAAAAGGAACACGACCAGGCTTCTAAATAGCAAAGTGATCTCCGCGTCTTTAGGCAAAGGAAGGCATATTCAGCTTAACGAGCCTGTCAGAGTCTATTTCAAGCATCTATCTATAGAGAACGTTACCAATCCGACTTGTGTATTCTGGGATTACATCTTAAGGTAATTAAAAATTTTTCCTTTTTAATTACGCGTATTTTACGCGTGATTCGTTATCTTTGTTGTTTCATTGAAAAAGCAAAGAACAAAATAGGTTAACGCAATTAATTAATATTTTTAATTTTCAGCGCTTGGTCAGAGGAGGGTTGCGAAATACGGAAAACCAACGAGACTCACACAGTGTGCGAGTGCAATCATCTTACAAATTTTGCCGTTCTGATGGACGTTCACGCCGTCAGATTGGACATAGCTCACCAGGTCGCGTTGCAAATCATCACCTATATCGGCTGTATCATTTCCGTGGTTTGCCTGGTTCTAGCAATTCTGACCTTTCAATTATTTCGCGGACTGAAGGTAATTATTATTACCCTACACGATATCGAATTTTACATCGATTTCGAATTTTCAACCGAGAATCTTGCCATTTCTTTCAGTCGGACCGAACGACCATCCACAAGAATCTCTGCGTGTGCCTGTTGATCGCGGAAATTTTATTCGTTTGCGGAATCGGGCAAACGAACCAGAGAATTGTCTGCGGTATCGTCGCTGGATTATTGCATTTCTTTTTCCTTTGCGCATTCGCCTGGATGTTCCTCGAAGGTATCTATATATCCATTCCATAAATATTATCCATTGCATCCGCCGTTTATCGAATTCTAGAACGACGAACAACAAACAAGCGGCTCAATGGGGCAAAATTTGATTCTACCTTGAAATGTTTCTTTTCCAGGGTTCCAATTATACGTGATGCTGATCGAGGTGTTCGAAGCGGAAAAATCAAGGCTACGTTGGTATTATCTGATCGCTTACGGTGCTCCATTACTGGTCGTGGCCATTTCTTGTATAATCGATCCTCTCAGTTACGGAACCGATCGATATTGCTGGCTACGAGCGGACAACTACTTCATCTTCAGCTTCGTTGGACCAGTGATACTCGTTATATTGGTAAGACGTCCGATTCGCGAGGAAGGAGACACGAGACAAATCGTTGCAAATTAATACGACAATGATAATTTTTAAAGCATCGATGCGTGTTCGTTTCGATGAAACGTGAACCCGTATGAATAATTCAATATACAATATGTACATATTCCGTGCATAATCGTTGAGGATTAAATACTCGATACCAGAAATTGTCATCTTGATTCTTCTTATTAGGCGAACTTGGTATTTCTTTCGATGGCGATTTATATGATGTGCCGACACGCGAACACAACCGTAGCGATGAAGAGTAAGGAGCACTCACGATTGGCCAGCGCAAGGTAAGCGTGAAAATTTCGGGTTTGTTAATAAATATGATGCGTAAATTTGTATATACATATATATATATATGTATTATGTATCTCTATATTAAAAGTGATCGATCGAGTCCGTCCGTTGATTAAGTACGAAAATAATGAATCCTATTCGTCGAGTAGAATATATAAAGTGTTTGTTTGGTGCTTTCGGTTCACGTTCGCAAGCTTTACTTGCTTAAACAGTGTCTCCCGAAAGAGAATCTTTTATTGTCACGCATCTTTTTGGCGGCCATGCTGAATTTCGTTTTCGTTTCTACATTTAAGTTTCTATTGAGTTACTGTGTTGGAATGACCGCAAGATTTCCGTTCGTTCGACACACCACTTGTATTGCTGTAAATCTTAGGTAATATATCTATACGATTATATGTATATATATATATATATATATATATATATATATATATTTATATATATACGTATATATTTATTATATACAATGTGTATCTATGATATGACGCTCGTTAAAATGCATATATACGTGATTATAATTATAAATACGCCGTCACAGTCGAGTCATGCTTTATCGAAAAATTGGACGCACGAACAATCGAACGAGTACGATGATAATTAGCTTGCGCTCTATGTTTTTTTTTATGATTTAAATGAAACGAGCAAAAAATATGTCGAATGAAGAGAGAGAGAGAGAGAGAGGGAGGGAGAGAAAGAGAAAGAGAGAGAGAGAAACAGTAATAACGACAGGGTGTTAACTTGATAAATTTCTGGAATATATGGAAATGTTGGTGATGGTAGTTAAATTCTCCTGCAAACTCGACTCGTTTTATTATCGAAGCTGCTTTATTATCAGTAAAAAAAACTCATCTCTTCTCTCTATGATTTTTTTTCTGTTTTTTTTTTGTTTTTATCTTTTTGTATTTCATTTTCATTGTCTTTTTTTTTTCTTTTTTTTCTTTCTTAACAATTTATACGTAATTAAAATGTTGTCGAACATTCTTCCATTTCGTATATTAACAGCAGCGATGAAGAAAGAAATAAAGAATAGTGATACGAATCGAGTATTGCATCAGAAGGATTACAAGTTTTTTTTTTTTTTTTTTTTTTTTTTTTTTTTTTTTTGTAATAATCAATTAATCGAAATGGTGCCGGAACAATCACCTAACTTTGCTGTCTTGTTTCATTTTTGTATTAAATCTTCTACCCACTTCTGTCTACACTGTTCTACATTCTTCTGCATGGCGTGGTTGGTTGGTAGTGGAAAGGAAGAGAATGCTCTTCCCAACAAATTGCAAGCGCACTTGTAAGATATTTACCAATTTTTATTATTACTCACCTCTCGTTCATTCACTATAACATCATTCGATACACTAATCGTCGTTATCCGTGCCTATTAATTTCATCATTTAACACATTCACTGTTTTTATCCATCTCTTGCGTCTTTCATTCAATGCTACCGTTTACATTACTGTTTCTTTACTATCATTATATATGTGTATATATATATATATACACATATATATATATATATATATACATTTTTTTTTTTTACTTTTATTATACATTTCTTACGAATGTAGAAGGTAGAACATAGTAGTTTGTACGCGAAGAAAAGTTCACAACACGCTGATCATATATATATTAGAATTCATAATCGATGCGACTCACTGGAATCGCAAATGTCATTATTATATACATATACATATGTAATATATATATATGTGTGTTATTCCATATTTATTAAACGAGAGCCTGAGCAATTTGCAATTACCAAGCAGCTTACTTAGCAAAGTATCTTCGTGATAATATGCTTGACAGAGAGAGCATACACACACACACACACACACGCATATGACGACGATCGATATTCTCCGAACTCCTCTTAGTTACGTCACGCCGTTTGCCTTTCCTCTGAGTACATAACGACGATTTAAACCGCATGCCGTATTTACCCCTTTAGTTTCGGGTGTAAACGCCTGATTTGAGAGTAGCTTAGCGAATACGCGCGAGATTAGAAGTAACAAACACCTGCCTAGTACCTGTGTAGTCCGCGGCGTTTTCCCCGTTTCCTCCTCCCCTTCGTGGTAGATCTGGTAGTCTTCGTAGATCGTTACCAAAAGAATCAAGAAGTAGAAGAGAGGGAGAGAGAGAGAAAAAAAAAAGAAAAGAAAGAAAAAAAAAGAAATGAGAGAAAGAGAGAGAGAAAGAGAAAGAGAGAAAGAGTATGAATATACGAAAGACGAAGAGAGGACAAAAAAAAAAGGGAGAGAAGTAGTAGAGAACTAGTAAGGGTGTGTGCGATGCTTATAGGACGCCAACCGCTTCGGAACTACGCGAGAACATTAACGATGCTAATGCTTTGTTGGAGAGCGGTATACACGACAACGTGCACGCGTGTAGAAACGAGCAACATTAGTACAAGTTAGCGTCGCGTAGCTCGAAATGTTGCGTGCACTGTTGGGTGCATAACGTCGTACCTTGATAATCTTTCGTGTTCTCGCCGCTCCATTTCGATAAGAACGTGACAAATGTAGCATTGGAATTATTAGAATTAAAGTCACACCATCATCCATCATTTAGCACGTTAACCTTAATTCTTTCGATGGCACGAGATCGTAAAAAGATCGTTTCCTTTCACTCCCCCCCCCCCCTTTCTCCCCTCACATTTTCTCTTCGTTTCTCATCCCTCGCACTTATTTATTTATTTTTTTTTATTATCGCCCGTTCATACCCTCCCCCTCCCCACTCCTCCTCATACGACGACAGCTCACACAGCTCTTTCATAGTTCTTCACGATCCTTTAAGCATCGCTCGCAATTATTTCGCTCCACTTGATTTTTTTTTTCTTTTTTTCAATCTCGATTGATCAAATGATATTTTATTAATTATCAATAGGGCATGGCTGAGAGGAGCGATCGTCCTTGTCTTTCTGCTGGGACTCACCTGGACCTTCGGCCTTCTCTACTTGAACCAAGAATCCGTAGCGATGGCGTACATCTTCACCATATTGAATAGCCTGCAGGGGCTGTTTATCTTTGTGTTCCATTGCGTTCAGAACGAGAAGGTAAGGGAATACGTCGGGGTCCAAACGTCCACGTTACTTTAAAAAAAAAAAGAAAAGTCTATGCCGCCGGTGTTGTTGAACCGCGTTTCGACGTTTAAGAACGCCTCGTTCGCCTCATCCTTCATTCTTTCATCTTTCTGCATTCTCGTTAATGAGAATTCGCGTGGCATCCTAATTAGTAGCGAGCAATTAGTATTGCGAGAAGAAAATGTTATCGTTATCGATTAATTACGATAATTATAATTATTATAATTATTATTATTATTATTGAATATAATAATTTGTTCGATTGATTATGCGTATATACATATATTTTTCAATTTTGTATCAAACAAAACGCGAAACGATTTCGAGAGCAAATGAATATATATATATATATTATTGTCAATGTTCCGAGAAAATCAAAGAATCAATTGTCGAATTGGATATTTATATATATATATATATAAAGATTGTAAAACTGTTTCTATTATCGTAAGGTTTATAGTTAAACACAATTACTCACGAGTCAAAGATCTTGTAACATGAGAATTCGATGCACTGATGTACGAAAGCGGATTCTTCGTATATTATATATAAGTAGCAAATAATTCCATAAGCGAGAGGATCGTTTGAGGAGAATCATGTTAAATTACGTGACGTAATCTAGACATCGTATGGTATCTCGCAAACAATCACGATAACAACAAAATGATGTCTCAAATAAAGTGCTGTGGCAATCGAAAATCATCCAACGTTTATTCGTCGTATCAACCGGGATCCTGTAGATTAATTTTGCAGCTCGTTATCTTGATTTTTCTTTTCTTTTTTTTTTTTTAATAATAACATTTACATTTTGGTTGCCACTGCAGGATGCACCGCTCTTTTCCTGATTTATCTGTAAATTCAGCACCAACGCTTTCGTAAACTCGATCGATTCATGTTTCTCGATAATATAAATCCATATTCATCGTCGTATCGATCATCCTCCGGAAAAATTTGTTGTTTTCTCATTGTTTCCTCATTTTTACCTTTTTTTTTTTTCTTATATTTATTTTTTATTTTTTTCTTTTTCTTAATTCATTGCGACGAGGAACGAGAAACTAACGCGCGCTCGCACTTGCCTTGGTTCTTTGTGCACCGTTAAAAAACAACCTTTCGTTCGGGGGGTGGGTTTGCTTCGCCATTGCAGGTGAGGAAGGAATACAGGAAGTTCGTGCGCCGCCACTCCTGGTTGCCCAAGTGCCTAAGGTGCTCCAAGACGGTGGCCGGAAGCTCCGGTGGTTCTTCCGGTACCAGCGGCGGCGGTGGTGGCGCAAATGGCGGCAAGGACTTCGGCTCTCACAACACCTCGTCGAATCCGTCGGCGCCCACCACAGACAGCTCCGGATTGTCGCCGCACGCCGCCTCCAATGTGGGTACAACAACGACCACGTCACCGCCCAACAATCACAACAACCTGACCGCCGCCTGTAACAATACGAATCTTTCGATAAACGTGAACCTGAACAATTTGTCGCTGAGGTCGCCGGTCGGGGCACACCAGATGCACATGATGGCACCTAGCAACCACAATAGGCATCCCGCTCAGCAAGGTATCCGATAGCCGCTTCTACACCAAACCGAGAAAATTTTCCATCAATTTCATCGCACGGTTGTTCCACGATCGGTTTTTTCCATAATCAAATGCGTACAATTTGTCACGGAGAAAGAAAACGATATACGATAGGGAATTTTTTTGATCGGAGGAGGAGGACGAATGAAAGAAAATAGATCTCTCTTTCTCTCTCTCTCTTTCTCTCTCTCTCTCTTTTTGGCACTCTTTTATATTAATTTTCAGCTAAGCTGGTTTTCTTTTGTATATTCTTATTGACTCGCTCTCTAATACTATTTTCCTTTTTAATTATTTTTAATTATTCTTCGTTTCCATTAACTATCGCTTGTTTCTGCCGGTAACGCAACTATGATTAATGGTACTGGAATTAATAACGCATTTTCTCCACCTTGTTTCTATCCCTCGTTCTATGAAACGTCAACCATTCGAGTTGTGATAAGTTCGCCAAGGTTCTTTGCACCTTTATCGGTCGAATTCTTTCGTCCGGCCAGCGATGTCAGCCAACCACTCATATTTTCTTGTCCGTTGCACGATCATTCACGCGATTAAAAGGAATGGTTTCCATTTCACGATTCTAACGGCCGAGCTTTTCGGCCGGATCCTCCACTTCGATTTAACGATGCACCTATTTTCGCCATCTCGCACATTTTTCTACGAAGTTTTCACCGATACGTTCTTCCTACATACGTACTTCCTCTTCTTCTCTCGATATCACGTTTCAATCTAGTCACTCGATTCGGTCTTCTTTTTTTGATAAATTATTATTATCTTGTGTTCGTTTCGCAAGATACGTTCTCCGGAAGAAACAGTTTTCTCCTCTTCGGTAATCGGTGATCAGCGTTTAAGAAAATGAAGAGAATTTCGAAACTTTTTGTTCAACTAGTTAACTACATAACTATTATCGTCCTATTCTAATAATAGTAGCTCGTACAATGCTAATTCAACCGCGTTTCCTTTTTTTTTTCCGTTCCACTTTTTTGTCCCTTGTTCGTTTTCTTCTTTCTCTTTTTCTTTCTTTTTTTTTTTTTTTTTTTTTTTTTTTTTAATATGTTACCCCAAGTCTGTTACAGGATAAATTGTGAAGTGGGTGTCCTCGACCCTCCTAGTCGAGGGAGACTCGTTTCGAATGGGCGCGCGTTCCGCTCAAAAGCGACGCGTGCCAGAAACACTTTTTTAACGTCATCGAGAATCGCTTCGCCACCTCGAAAAACTGGCTCTGGAACGGGACGAGCTAAAAAGGCATTTAACGAACCGTTCGACTCTTTCGGCTCTATCGCGCTCGCTGCGGAGAATTTAGAGAGAGAGAGAGAGAGAGAGAGAGTGAGAGAGAGAGAGAGAGAGAGAGAGAGAGAGAAGAGAGAAAGAGAAATATATATATTATATCGAGTATATTTAGGAAGAGAGGGAAATATGTGAAGAACGATATTCAAAAATTGGTTTGGCGGGAAAAAAAAAGAGAGAGAAATTTAGAAAAAAAGAGCGGGAAAAAGAGAGAGAGAGAGAAAGAAAAAGAGAGAGAGAGGGAAAAAATTATTGAACGTGGTCATGCCATAGATTTGTACGATAAAACAACGATACTCGGTTGTAGATGAAACGATAAACACAGTTGGATGTGTGCGGTCGTTGTGTCGTTGTATTCTCTGGAAAAAATTTATTGCCAATTGTCGGGCCGAATTTATCGGATTTGGTAGAGATTACTAGACACGAGCCGACTGGATATAATGAACGACACGTTATATATGACAATTATATGTACAATTGTATACCATTGAAACTTTTTTTTTTCTCTCTTTCTTCTTTCCGTTGTATTTTTTCTTTTTTTTTTTTTTTTTCGTTGCGTTTGTTCGTGAATTTGCCATGGCACACCGCTGTAAATTCACCGAATTTTAGAACGGCTCGTAACGCACGTGCCTCGTGGTTTTCGCAAAAATAAACGGCGCTCGCACGGCACGATGTGCACTATTATTTTTTTTCCTTTTTTTTTTTTTATTTTTATTTTATTTTTTTTTTTTTTCTATCCAACTCCGGGTTGTTGCAGTTGTATAATTGTTAACGTGGAGCTCGAACGCGCTTGGAAGATATTAAAAAAATGCTTTCAATTCAAACATTCAACGAAACCCGAAAAACCGAAGAAATAAAAATATTTTCGTAACACCATGATTTTTTATGAATTTGTATTCGTATATAACTGTTTCTCTCGCTCTCTCTCTCTCGCTCTCTCTCGCTCTCTCTCTATTTAAAAAAATTCATGAGATCCGTCCCATTTTCTCGTGGATGCATAACGCACTATTAAAGATAAAATAGGAAGGAAACGGTATATCGATATAGCGGCAAAAACGAGAAAGAACGAGAGAAGAAGAATTCTCGGCGCGGTAAGCAATATAGCATTCGGTCCTCGATCACAAGGCGGAAAAAAAGAAAAAAAAAAAAAAAAAATACATGGCACGCTCTCTCGCTCGATTTTGCACATTTGTAAACACGCGAACGTACTATTTGCAAGACCCTCCTACTAACAATGGTGATTTTCGTGCTTCTTATCTGGCTCTGGGTTTGGTGTAACGCGGTTGCTGGCTACTTTGTACCCTCCTCCTGTTTCCCTTCCTCCTTTCGTCCCCTCTTGTCTCGATGTCGCGACAAGACGTTACTTTTATTGCGAAGCGCGAGCAACGACGTTGCACGACGATGGCTCGCCCCCTTCACATTTTATTTCACATGATGATTTCAGATCGTTAATGAAACGCTTCTCTACGGCCGGGTACTCACGCTACGAGAGACGTAACGAATCTGTAACATCTACGATTCGTACGAATCGGTTTCGCAGCTGCGCCTCCGACGACTCTCGACCCAACTGCTACACTTTTGGCCTGCCCCAAATTTTCTGTCTGCTCGCTGTTTTTCTTCTTTTTTCTCCGGGAAAAGAATCGCCTCGATACCCTAGCGGCGAATCGACGCGATTCGCGTAACGGTAGTTTGAATAACAGCAACGAAACATTGAAAAAATTCTTTACCTTTTGAAATATTAACGTGATATGTATTAAAATACACGTAAAATATTAATAGAATATAGCTTGCATCGCGAGATTCGAGAAGACAGATCTTGCATTCCGACTAATAGCATCTGCTCTAGCGTATCAGCCACTGGCTTCCTCGCAAACCTGTTTGCCGCTTATCCTTTTTATACTCTCGAGGCACTGATGCGTGAGCCGACCGGTAATACTGTCACTAAGGAAATTGAAACGAATTTTCATAGACCATAAAGGAAGTATATACGTTGAGAAAGATTCGTAATGTACGAGCGTGTAATGTTATTCTTATCCAATCGCGTGGACAGAATACGATCGATATATATATATATACACATAGAAAACATTTTCTTGTCCATAAGAATATACGATATTTGCCCCCGTTTCTTCTCTTCGAATTCTGTCCACGCAATCGAAATCTAGTACTATCTTTAAGCCGCTCACTGTCAAGCGATCGTTCGATCGAAGAGCGCTCGAATTAACTCTTTCTCTCGTTTTCCTTTTCATAAAATATTCTCGCGCTCTCCGATCGATGTTCTCGGTTCGGTTCACAGCCTGTCAAACGCACGTCACATCACAAGCGTCGAGACGCTCTTTGGGCTGCTCACTTGTCACACGGCCGATTACTTAAGCACGAGGACAAGAGAAAGCTATATATATACATAAAAAAAAAAAGAAAAAAAAAAGAAAAAGAAAAAAGAAAAAGAAAAAAGACGAGAAAGAAAAAAACCTCGTCGAACCGATCAACATTTCACATCTCTCTCACACCTCCTGTTGCAACGCACAACTCGTACACACGTACCCTTCTTCTTCTTCGTCACTTTTGCTCTCTGTATACGCGCGCAGCAAACGCAGCAGACATACGCACACGTACACGCATAAAGAGACGCAGAAATCGTTCTTTTTTTTTTTCCTATTTTTCTCTCTCTCTCTTTCTCTCTCTCTCTCTCCCCTCGCTCCGTGCGTTTTCGCTAATTAACACTAGGTGCGTATTCTCGCACGACGAGAGGCAAGGGAGGGGGGGATCAATACGGATCATCGAAACGTTTAACGATCCAGCTCGCGTTCGAGACGCAGGCGTGCCCTTTAAATCGAGAACGCAAACTCGAAAAATCTATAATTAGCCGAGTGAACGGGGAGAATTAATTGGATTTTCATCGGTTTCGTTGCCAAAAAGATTTTGCAAGTCGTGCGTGGAGTAATTTTATTCGACACCGCCGATGATCGGTACGATACGGGGCCCGGTCGTCTTCCACGTCAACCGCGCAAACGAGGAGCCGGTTCCCGACGTTATCTCATTACGGACAATAAGAAAACAAAGAGGACTCGTTCCCCCCGCGCCCCCGATCTCCGTTGCACCTCACCTTGCTCCATCACGGATGGCTCCTCCTTTCGACCAACGAACCGATCGATCATGTTCGAGCAAGATCGATAAATTCTTGAGAGTTTACTAAAATAAATTGATTATATCTGAATGAATGAAGGAGAGAGGAGAGAGGACGAAGAAATTCCAATATCCGGTAAACGTTCGTCGAGAAGATCAAGAGAGATGATTAAATTTTTCAGAATTTTCACACATTTCCTCGCCACGATGTTCGAGGAACGGAAACGGGAAAATCTTGGAAATCGTACCCTCCGTCCAGGACAAACGCAGCACACTTCCGTTCAAGGTGTGCGTGCGTGCTCACGTCGCGTATCTCAGTCCGTTGCGTCGTAGATTTTGCCCGTGCACGAGTTAAATCCGCCACACTTCCGGCGAGCACTGCACCTCCGCGAGATATCATCGGATTTATCTCGTCCATATGCGCCACGCTTTCGAAGGGTTAGAGAACCTTCCTTTTTTAAACCTTGTCGCGCACGAGAATCCGGTTAATCCTTCTCGTTCTCTAGCGAGAACGATTACACGTCGACCGTATTTATCGCGAGTAACCTCGTCGGATTAATTAGTTTCGAGGAGAGAAAAAAAAAAAAAAAAAAAGGAAAGGAAAGAAAATTCTCGATTGACGAAGAAAGAAACGTGCGGAGCTTTTAACGTCGAGATTGAAAGAACGCGTGGATTTTTTTTAAGGAGCAAGGTGCTTTGCCCGAAAAGATTTCGCGAGTAACCCTTTGTTTACTGGTGAATTGCGATACTTTTCTTTTTTTTTTCTTTTTTTTTTTTTTAATTAAATATTGGAACGAGCCGGGCAATTAGTGAGAAGTTAATGATCATAATGGCAACCTTTCCACTCGACGTTTCAATGTTCTCTCGAGACATCGGTGTTCCATTGTATTATCCTATTGTGTCTCCAATGTTTAATCACTTGATCTTTCGAGTATTGTCTGCTGAGCGTATTATACTCTCGTGTATTGCAGCGCGCGGGTAATCGTCTATCATCGACCCGACGTAACTTCCAATTACGTTATTATATACGACAAAATTACAAAAATTGTAATTGTAATACGTAGCTGCATAACAATTCCTTCACAACAATTTTTTCCAAACGTTCGTATGGACACACATGGATCCCAACAGGAAATATGTTCCAAACGTTCATTCCTCTTGAAAGAAAAAAACACTTGAATCCAGACACAGATATATATACACAGATTCATCGAGGACACAACACTCGATCTCATCCCCATTCCGTATCAGTAAACGAAGGGTTAAGAGGGAACGGCGAATGGTTCGATTTTTACAGTACTTGGCGTCCGGTCGAAGCTGGGCGATTGTCGATAGGCAGCCGGCAGTAACAGCGCCACGTGAATCCTCTTCGACAGAGGCTCACATCGTGGCGACCCTGCCCTACGCCCGTCACGCCTTCTTACCCTCAGCTCCCAATATCCCCAAATCTGCCACCGCCACTTGGGGCCACCTTAACAAAAACCTCATGTGGAAGGTAACTAATTCAGCGCAGCTAAAAAGAAAAGAAAAAAAAAAAAAAAAAAAAAAAAAAAAAGGCTCGCTCGCTCGCTCGCTCGCTCGTTCGTGTCGTGTTGTTTCGTTCCAACTTTCCTTTTTTTCTCTCTCACTATGTTCTTCCGCCATTGTTTCTCTAATTGATTGCATGGTGTGCCATGATTTTTTCATTTTTCGTTTTTTATTCTCTCCATTCCATTCTCTTTCACGTTTTTTAATTCATCATACCTAGTCCTCGGTATTTCTTTTAACCCTTTTCTCGGTCTATATTTTTTATCAATGACAAGCACCTAGAAGACACGTTTTGCACACTTAGAGGACACCTCGCGCGATTCGAGATTAGAGACCCGAAACCGCTTCGAAAATCGCATGGAGGTGTGGGGATAAATCGTTTCCGGTGAAAAAAATGTTCCATCAAACGAGAGCTTGCAACCCCTCCCCTTCCTCCCCCTTCTTCTTTGTTCAATCGCGATCATATTCGTTTTCGAAATCGCTTCGAATCTCTTCAGTTTTTTTTCGTTTTTTTTCTCGAAGCGATTTTATAACCAAGTAATCGGAAACGTATAAACGAGAGAACATTTTTCAAGAGAAAATTGTTCGTTGTGATTTCGAGTTCGACGATGATCGCGAAGAACGTACGTACACTCACACATATAAAACCGTTTTTTTCAAATATAGAGGAAAACGCCTGTACTTTTACGAACGCGTAGCTCGTTGTGTGTGTGTGTGTGTATTTTTTTCCTTTTTCTTTTTCGTTTTTCATTCTGTAGCGAGAGAATGATGATGCTACGAAACGTGTCTCCTCATGATCATAGCCTTTGTACATATCATACAGCACGTACCGAATCTTCTCGCTCGTTCCTTCGACCATGCATGCGAGCTCGTGGAATTTTGTGAAAAACATCCCCGAGATCATCGAGGTTGGTCCTCGATGAGACTCGTCGCCACCCTTTGTACAACTTCGCGCGAACAAGATCCTTGTAATTCTCGCGATCTTCTCGCGATTTTGCGGTCGAACGAAAAAACCATTTCCGTTCGAGTAAACGTGCTGATCGATTCGAAAATGAAGAAAAGAATGTCCGCAGAAATGTTCGCAGGGATCTTCGTTCGCGCGCTCGCCACCGACCACACCGATCCCTCCTCCCCTCGTCACCGTACCATAATTTACACTCGTCGATCGTCACTTTGTGTTTCTCCCTTCATCAGCATACCGTATACGATCCTCGACTCGTCGCGTAATCTCGCAGTCACTCACGAGAATCTTAATCTGTCTCTCCCGCAGAACATTTCTTTTAAATCGTATTCCCGGGACTCCGGGCACGGCGGTTCCGAGCAGGAAGACTCGCCCAGGACGCACAACACGATGACCCTGGGCCACTCCGGGCGGAACCGCGGCGCGAGAGGGATCAACGAGGGGAACGAGATGAGCGGCAACAGGACGACCGGTGGCGGCGGGGGCGGCAGGCGAGCCGCGTTGCCTTACAAGCACAAATACACGGAGATAATCGACGGGCGCGTGAACGGGCCGGGCCATCATCAGCTGCACGCCCACCACGGCCAACACGTGCACCTGCCGCGGGATCTGGCGAACGAGGACGAGCCCGTCTACGAGGAGATCGAGCGGGGAGGCGGGGGTGGAGGCGGCGAGATCCAAGTCTCGGACATGTCGGACGAGGATGGGAGGAGGCAGAGCGACATGAGCAGGCAATCGTCGAGAAGTTACGGCGATCACAGGCCGTTGATCCCTTACTCGCCCGCCACCGATAGAAATCTCATGCATTACGGGCAAACGTTGACGGATCGCGGAGGCGGAGGAGGGAATATCCATTGTGACGAGTACAGCCCCGCGTTCGAGAGGACACTCAACACTTGTTGGGAGAAGCTGAGGAAACAGCAGGCATGGTACGAGAGGGGCGAGCTGCCCCGGCTTCCGGCCAGTTACGGTATACCGCCTCAGCCGGATCACACGAGAACAGTCGCGGTTCTGGACGGGCACACGGTCGTCTGTCATCTGCAGCCGCAGACGGACATGTATACAGGCCGCGGGATGCCACCCCCTTCGTACAGCGAGTGTTAGGACGGTCCCGCCGTCTTCTTGTCGTCCTCTTCGTCTTCCTGCACGAAGGATGATGGATAAGCTTTCTCGCTCTCGAGACCGCGCCGTTTTCGTGGCAATTGGCAATCGATCGATGAAGAAGAACACGATCGTGCGCTTCTTCGTTGCTCGAGGACCATGTCGTACTACTCGAGGATCGGATCTCTGCGCGACACGTTCATTTCCGAGAAAGGATCGCGCAAGAAGGGGGTTGATCGTCGATCCCTCAACCTTGAACAACGGTGGTTCGTTCCTGATAACGAAGAAAGGTCCACGATACGATCGACGCGTCTCGACCTCTACGCGTTCGGCACGGATGAACGAGAATCGTGAACGAGTTTCTAGCTCAAACTTAAAACGCAGCGACTACTGGTTGCCGCGTTTTCTTAGCCATAAGCGGGCACGGCCCTAGCCGGCCGTTCTCGACTCTTCTTTGTTTCTGTTTCCGTTTATATATATATATATATATTTTTTTTTCCTTTTCGAGAATTGCGTGCACCCGCGTGGCGCAAATCCACGCCAACGGACGTGTCTGTCGTCTCCAGTTCAACAATCGTGCGAGTGTGTGACGAGAAAAAAAAAAAAAATAAAAACGCCGAGGATTTGTGTACGATAGTGTGAATTATTACGGAAAAAAAGAAGAAGAAAAAAAAGAAAGAAAAGAAAGAACAATCACGTACAATCTTGTTGAAGTTGATCGATAATCGTCGTTGTACCGTCGAAGCTGTGCTCGGGCTTTGGAATTGGCTCATTGACAAAATGACGCGGATACGATGTCGTACGGAGAACGATAAAACGTGACGAGTCCTCTTCTAGGTTTACTTAAGATTATCCGCTTACAGGGAACGCTTACAGAGCTCGGGGTTTCGAGGTGTACGGATTGTCAATGATTCGTACGAGATGATCGTTTAACGCTCGTAAATAATGTCGGAGATTAATTATTTTCCTTCCGTTCTTCAGGATCGTTGTTCCCGTTCGTTATCGATTATTTATCCTCGAAGCCTGTCCTCCGTACGCGTTTACGTAAGATCGAGGCGAAAATTTCTTCCTCGATGATCTCGTCGATGCTGGCAACGCTCGTTAACGAAAAAAAAAAAAAAAAAGAAAAAAAAAAAAGAAAAAAAGCGATTCGAGAGAGTAATAATAATGAGACATATCGAGATCGATGAGAAAGTTTGTGGATAACACGAGGGCGGGAAAAAAAATCGTTCGTTAACGGCGTCATTCGATCGAGAGAGAGAGAATTCGATTTGGATCCCCGAAGGGAATCAACGACGACACGATAAAGGAATCTGAAGCCCATGTTTCCTTTCGAACATGTCTCGACTTTCATCGAACCACGGGGGCACGGGGAGGGGGGAGGGGGGAGGAGGGGGACAGCGTTCGATGACATATCGCGGAATTGCTGATCGATATCGACCTCGCCATAGGAAGAAAACTAAAGTTAATCTTAAAATAATCGATCGACGCTTACTTCGATTAATCATTATCGCGTTACATTAGTGATCGTACCGTAGAGTTACTTCTAAAGTCGCCAGATTTAGCTTTCGTGAAAAATTTCTGCGACACGATCTTCTTTCGGGAGGTAACGATTTATTCGTGAGATTGAAAAAAAAAAAAAAAAAAAGAAAAGAAAAGAAAAGAAAAGAAAATCTTCGAATTCCAGAGACAGAAAAAAAGAAAAGAAAAAGAAAGAAAGAAGGAACGGAAAGGAATGTCCATTTTAAGAAAGAGTTTTGTAGAGTTTAACGTTAACCGCGGTTTAAAAAAAAAAAAAAAAAAAAAGTACCTTTATCGGTCGTCCCAGCCAGCTCCTCACTGTACATTGCTTTGGAAACGTTACGTTTTAGTCCCAGAATGTTATTTTTATAAATAAAAAAAATGATATATATATATATAAATGTATATGTATGTATACAGTAACGATATTATATATATATATACATAAACAAAAAAAAAAAAATACGAGAGAGAAAAATGGGCGAGAATTGTACGAAATACAAGTATATATATATAAATATATATATATATATATATATTATATATATAGTGATACAAAGCGATTTTCCGAGCGACATGGAAAAAGCGAAAAAAACTTAGTCACTGTTTTTTACTATTTTTTAAAGAACAAAAAGGTATATGTCGTAATCGCGTAATCTAATGTGTAACTAAGGGAACCCGCGCGCTATTTATTTTTTATCATCCGTGAGTGTTATCTAATGTGTAATTAGCAACTCGTGTTGAGATCCGACGATCCGATGATCAGCGAACAACGCTTGAACGAAATACGAAATTCGAGATGTATCGAGACGATCGATCGGGTGAAATCGCTGTCATTCGATCATCGAATCGAGGGGCGAAATTTTGTGCTTGCAAAGAAGATCCATCGTCGACGAACGGAAGCGTGATATCAGGCGCGACGAACGTCGAGCTCTCTCGACGCGCCATTTTTGGCTCGATGTTCGTCACGAACCGATATAACATGAGAAAGAAGATGTTGGGTTAACTTAATTGCAAAGAGACAAGGTTCTTCTTTTCCCAAGCTTTTGTTTCTTTTTTTATTTTTTATTTTTTTTTCTTTTTAATCGTATCATGGTTCTACGCCAAATATATGAGAAAATTTGTTAAATTTTAAAGTAAATCGTAAAACGTCCTTTCGATCGAGGTTAAAGCGTTCGAATTTCCGTTTCCTGTTCAAAGGAATACGCGAATACAGTGAATTCAATATACTCTTTCTCTCGGTTCTTTTCTTTTTTTTTCATTTTTTTTACGTATCATTTCCTTTTTTTTTTTTTCTTTAATTTATTTCCCTGCTCAGCCGGGCCGGCCGTGATCCTTCTCTCCGGCAAATCGTACGTTAAGGCGAAAATAAATCTATAGGCGAATTATAAATAGCGATAATCAGCGTTTTAAGGGTACCAGCGTAGGTAATGCTAAGCGTTACGAACGTTTCCTCCGACTTCTACGAAA
The DNA here is from genome assembly GCF_014066325.1 of Apis laboriosa. Taxonomy (NCBI): domain Eukaryota; kingdom Metazoa; phylum Arthropoda; class Insecta; order Hymenoptera; family Apidae; genus Apis; species Apis laboriosa. The sequence goes on from NW_025223180.1 coordinate 5,991,720, forward strand.
CGTAAATTGCTCATTCTTGACATCGCGAGAACCCATTCGCGCAGTTATCCTGATTTTTCCAGTTTTTAGAGATCCTTCGCACAAGCGTAGTTTGAGATGACAAGCGCATCCGGAAACCGTTTCTGTCCACGATGTGTTAAAGGTAGAACGAAAATACGTCGAGTATGTAAATATATATATATCATTTCCATTTTGCCACGAAATTCTAACGTCTCGTTTCGTTTATTCGCGTCAAGCCAGAATAAAACCAGAAGTTTGTACTCGGTCGCTCGCCATTCGAAACATCATCCGGACAGTGTCGTGTCACAAAAAGAGAATCGAATTTTTGCTATCTTAAACATTTCTTCTTTTTTTTTTTTCGTTCCACTTTTACATTCCTTCGTCGTCACGATAAGGAAACAACAATCGAGCAATCGAGATATCTTTTTCAGTCAATTACAGAGCAACGCACCAAGTGTTGAAGTGTTGTTAATCGGGTATCGTATCGAGTCTTCGAGATTTCGCGTCGTTTAATCAAAATAACAATAACTCTATGCGATTTCACAGAAGATTTCTTAGAAGAATAACGATACAAAATTGGAGTTGAACCATTCGATATGCGAAACCTTCGTGCGTCGTTCGTAAGTGTTTTTTAACCGTGAGACACGACGATACGATTCCGAGTGGTCGATGTAACTCGATTAAAATTTCGATTCGCGCATCTCTGAATGAAAGCGTGGAGCGTGTTGCGATAAATTTTCGTTCTCTCCCTTGTGTCGTCGCGTCTTTCGCGAACGTCTCGAATCCGACGCCTCTGTCCGCGATGCGACAGAGTTTTAGAATTCTATGAATTTTGTACGAGCGAAAGGTCTTGCCCATGGAACGAGTACTACCTGGATAATATATCGTAAACGCAGCCACATTCCATCCGTTCGACTTGTCGTAATCGAAAGAGACGGAAGGGGATAAATGGGAAGGTGTACTACTACGAGCCAAGTAGACGGGAACAATCTCGAGCGTATTTGTGCCTGGATGAATAGGCAATCGATTTACGAATTTGCGTAATTGCGTTATACCGTTCTTTTTTTTTTTTTTTTTTTTTCTCTCTCTCCTTCGTTTTATTCTTCCTTCTTTCGTTTATATATACTTATATATATATATATATTTTTTTTTTCTTGCATTGACAACGTAACCGGCGTAACCGGCGGGCCACATTGAAAAAAAGAAAAGGAAAAGAGAACGCACCGGTTTGAGGATTTGTTGCGTGCGAAAGGGGAGAGGGAGTGTGTGAGAAAGAGAGCGAGAAACATTATCATTGGAAAAATCTCGAAATGAGGTGTACATAATGTAAATATATGGCTTTGTACATGTTGAACACGTTGTAATGTAAATGGAAAAAAAAATGAAAAAAAAGAGAAATGCGGTGAAGAAAAGTGCGAAAGTGAGAATTGTGTGTGCATGAGGAAATGATGAGAAAGAGAGGTTAAAAAAAAAAAGAACGAGAGGCGACCGAGACGATCGATGTGAAAACAGAAAAGAATACACTAGATAAGACAAGTTATTAGTAAGTAGTGGATATTACAGTGACTATTATCGTGATGGCGGATGCGTGAGGCGGTTTAACTTAAGTCCCAAGCGTAATTAGTTAATGTGTAAATAAATTAAGCGAGGAAGTAAAGGAAACAAAAAAAAAAATAATAATAATAACAAATATTAAATGAGAGCCCAAATAATCATTGGATATTTATAAACGATTCCACTAAAGAGAGGATATGGATAACAAATGGATGAAAGAAAAAAAACGAAAAAAAAAGAAAGATCGATTAAATAATATGTAAGTTCGGCGAAAGAAAGAGGGAATGTAAAAATGATTAAATATGAACTCAAGCACTCGTCCCGTGCGTTAGGTTACTGTTAAACGTGAATGAATGGAAAGTTCATAGGGAAAAGAAGAAGAACACGAAGGTAGACAAACGCGGAAGAGAGGGGAAAGAAGATTGGAGAATAGAAGGGGAAAGAAAAAAGATCAAGAATGGAAATGTGCAAAAATTAATCAGATGGACAGATGTACGATGCATGTTTTATCCTTAGCCGTTTTATAAATATTAACATCCTCTTCCCTTCCCTCCTTTCTCATCCCCCTCGCCCGTGATCTCGATCCTTCTCCTCTTTTCACGCGAAGCTGATCTCTCTCTCTCTCTCTCTCTCTCTCTCTCTCTCTCTCTCTCTCTCTCTCTCTCTCTGATCGATATCGACACACCTGTCCGTACTGTCCAATTTCGATACGTTCCTTTCAATCGTATGCGCTGTCTCTCTTTACTTTTCATCCTTGTTCTCTCGTCCGCAGCATCGCGTAAACGATTTTCTGAACCAGCCACAATCGTGTCGTCCCTCGAGATACTTAGCGATTAAGTTTTTATTTCGCGTGCAAAAAAGAAAAAAAGAAAAAAGAAAGAAAGAAAGAAAGAAAGGAAGAAAGAAAAAGTTAAACGAGAGGAAAGAAAGATCAAAAAAAAAAAAAAAAAGAAAGAAAAAGAAAAAGAAAAAATGCATTGGAACGGTGAGTGAAAGGAAATTCAAAGCAATTGCGGAAAGTAAATCCACGAAAATAGGAACGCTCCCTCGCCACGGTATTCACGTATGTGCACCGATCATCCCTTCCCCACTCGCTCATCCTTTGAAAGTATTGGAATATTTTTCGAATCGGCTTTTTACCGAACTATTTTATCCAAAGACACGAAGAAGCAAAAAACAACGATCGAATTACAAAATTTTGAAAAATAAACCGGCGCACGATTCATGTTCACATAGAATTCGTAAAAATTCTGTGATCTTTACCATTTATGTTCCCTGTTTATAAGTGATATTTAACGAACGTGTTTATAAAGGAAAAAAATACACGGACACGGTTTTAGCATGTAATTACGCGTAAGTTTCCCGTGAATCATCGCCTGCCTGCGCACGCTACAAATGAAAAGGAAGAGAAAGACCGAAGAACAAGCAGAAGAAGAAGAAGAAGAAGAAGAAAAAGAAAAATACAAATGAACAAGAAGAATGTAAAATCTAGGTATCTCCGATCTACTAAGAGCCTCCGTTTCTTCATTTTTGTATGCTTCTTTAAGACTGTCTGATACAGGAAAAAAGGATAAATAAATGTGTACCAATCTCTGAATAAAAAAAAGAAAAGTCTTATTTTTCTCTAGTTTAGAAAATTTCCTAATTGTATAAAAAAAAAAAAAAAAAAAGGAAATCAAAAAAAGAGAACAATTTATTTAATCCCCTGTTTCTTTTTACTTACTCTCGATTAATTTTCTAAAATGTTTTTTACAGCTTCTTCGTTTCCAATTATAGCTGCTACGTGTAAGATGGTTTGGCCAATATTATCTGTAGCATTAACATCAGCTCCCAAATCTATTAATCGTTTCGTCACGATTAGATGACCTCCTTTAACAGATTCGTGAAGAGGAGTGGATCCTGTGGAATCTCGCGCATTCAGAAAATTCGAATTAAGCGCCAAAAGTCGGTCGACTAAACCTTCGTGTCCGTGAAATGCTAAAAAATTAGAGAATTCATAATTATAGATATTAAAATATTCTTCAATTTATACATATTAAAATACATAGCATAAAAATTATTACCAGCAATGTGTATAGCGCTTCGGCCATTATTGCTTCGATCGTCGATGCATCTAGTAAACTGACTCACCAATAAATCAAACGCATCTTCATTGCCAGAACGACAAATCAAATGTAACGGTGTCCATCCGTCTTTATTTCGCAAAAACGGATTCGCTTTTGCTTTCAAAAGCGCGGCAACGCATTCGTATGCATCGTTTCCGGTTTTTGTACAAGCCAGCATGAGTGGTGTCCAATCAGCGCGCTTCAATGCGTCTATGGTTGCACCTAAAAGAAAATAATTTAGTGTTAGTAATATAAAAGAAAAGTAATATTGGACAAAGAGAAAAAAACACCTTTTTCAATTAAATACTTCACGATATCGTTACGAGCAAACTGTGCCGCCTCGTGCAATGGTCTTTTCACATCTTTATTGGCAACATCGACTTTAAAGTCTGGTTTCTCGAAAGTTTCATATAAATATCGAACGATATTTAAATGACCCGCACGAGTAGCAACATGCAAAGCGGTATCACCAGAAGACAAATGCCGGAAGAATGTCCAATCTTGAATATCATATTTGGATACAAGAGTTTCTACTCTTGATAAGTTTCCACTTTGACAGGCGTGCAGAAATTTCTTCGATAGGTTAGGATCCGTCATATAAGTTTTTATTATCGAAGAAACGGAGTACACGTGAGATAAAAACAATAAAATGTTTTCATTCACAAAAATGTGAAGATTTTTAATAAAAAAAATTCTGAAAAACACTAAACACTCGAAAACACTGTAGAAATGATAGAGATTACCATCTCGTAGAGAACAACAGAAGTATAAAAGCTTGAAACAACGCCATCTACCGTCGGTATAAGTAGACGTTCAATGGCGCGAATCGATTTTATTTGCAAATAAAGTTAATTTAAAATATTTTACAATATAAAAATAATATTGAATTTTAGAAATTTAAACATTAGAATTTTTTTTAATATTAAAACGCAAATTAAATTTCTATCCTTCGTATAATATAAATGAATTTTGTACAATATAACGATTTTATATAATAAAATAATTTTAAATAAAATTTTATAATAAAAATCGCCAAGGAAAACTTATAACGATAAATAATATTTATTTTCGAATGAACTTACGTAAGATAAGAAAATAATGAGAAATTATAAACGATCGAGTAATGCTAAATCATCCAAGCATAAAACCGTTTTGAATGTAAAATTTATCGTGCGAAATCTAGAATTGACACGAATAATAAGAATCTCTGTAATTATAACATCATAATTCGAAATTGGATGCAGTTAATATATTTCTAAGGTAAAGAAGAAAATCTTTTCTTTTTTTTCTATTTTATGAGAATTTAAATAAAAAAAAAAATACCAACAAATGAAATGTATATGCAATACACAAATAATCATAGATTAATTATTTATAAACCTGATTAAAAAGCCATCAACGACGTCGCCATCGCACATCTTAATAAACCAATGTCAACGATTAGACTATTAGACTTCATTAAAATTAATCAACGTGAGGAAAATATTTAACCAATCAAAATTACGACAGAAATTGAAATCCAAGAGCTTACGATTTAGTTAGAAAGGCAATTTCGTTTTTTTCCGTAGAATTTCCATAACCGTTATGTCGACGCAAGATAACAATGCAAACAATTAACCATCAATAAAGCGTTTCCGGACTGGTTGTGCAACCGAGTATATATGGATACGCGATGAGCATCGTGCATCGCGAGAAAATCGCTTCACGCGAACGTTCAAGGTTCGATCAAAAGTATCCACCTTTCGCTTCGATATAATTGCCGGACTGAAGATGCCATCGTCGTCTCTTGTTATTTACCTTGCTGACCGTGCTGCCGTTCGCGTGGCCTATCGATGGCCTTGCCGCAATCTGTATTACGAATTATCTTAATTAATTACCGTTTATTATTATGTATACAAATCAAATAGAAAAATATCTCGTCTTGTTTTTAAATATAACCGGTTAAATAAATTCTGTATCCCGATTTAAAATATTTCTAATGGTCAAAAATTGGCGCGAAGCGTAGTATCAATTATCAAACTCGATCGATTAAAATCGATACAATAATCGATACAATAGATACAGTGAAGAAGATTGCATATATATATATCACACTTCATAATAAAACGGAACTTCAATTTAATATTTTCGAACGAATATAACGAGTATGCACGTGTATAAATGATTGTAACTTGTAAGCTGCAACTTTCTGGATCGTTTGATTATTACGTCGGCTCGTAAAGCATTCGGATGATAGCCGTACCAGCCGTGCCTTTGTCAGCCATAACGCAGGCCAACATGGGTATAATTCACCCTACGGTTCTCGACAATCGATCGTCAATTTGCATACGATGAATCTCCTTTCAACTTGCATCGCATTCAATCGTGGTGCAAAGTTAATTTATGCAATACGAGAAGATTGATACCTCGTGGTTACCGTTGTTGTACTCCATAAAAGCATTCTACCTTTCTAACAATGTTATTAAAACTTGTTAATCTAATCCAGCTCCGATTCGTATCGGTATATACGATGGATAATATCCGATCGAAAGTTTCAGGTCAATACGATTCCAATATCGTGATCCTAAATTCAAAAGCTTATTATTATTATTATTATTACCTTTGCTTTTACGAAAAATGCATCTTTTGCCTCAGAAATATATCATACTTTTATTTCAATTACGTTTTAATTATTCCCATCACGAAAAATGATATTCGACAAATGTTCAGTGAACATTTTTTATTTTTTTTCTTCTTTGTTTTTTTTTTTCTTTTATTTTTACCTGAAAATCAAAAGAAGTCATCAGCAAAAGAAGAACAGAGCAGGCAGAACAAACCTGTAATAACACGTCGTTTTCCCCAGTCTGGATAACCATAATTTCAGGCAAAATTGAATCTTTAATTGCACGGATCCGATATGACGACGATCAGTTGGCGCCAGTCAGAAAATAAGAATAAAAGACACTCAGGCTCACTCGCTTCCATAGATTTCTTCTCCGCTGTTTTCCTTGCGTTTTCTTTCTCGCGTGTATCTGCGCACACGGAAACGGTCGCTTCCTATTCGAAAAATAACAACTCCGACTCGAGGTTGCAACTTGATTATCGAGTCGCGCGGATTAATGCACGACGATAAGAAAATTCTGCGTATTTTCACACAGAAATGAAATGCTCGAAGGATAGAAACAGATCCTTGAGCGCTATCTATTTCCGCGCGAGAAATCTTTCGTACGGATTACCTTGCACATCTCTGATTCTTATAGTTGTACTTGATCACGAAAATGCGAATCACGAAATCCCCACGAGCTTACGAAAGTCCTTGGAATAATTGCCAGTGTGCATTTCAAAATGTGTTAAAAATCAGGGAAACTTAATGAGGGATAATAATATATGGATATAAGAGATGTATCTCGCAAAGAAAGTAAATATATTCAAAAAAAAAAAAAAAAAAAAAAAAGTAAATGCTATTATTCATCAAATTATGAAATTTTGCCTGAAATTGATTTAGAAAAAATATTTTCGAACGATGTAAATAAGAATTGGAAATTTTTACATTATGATTCCAGCTTGCGTTATATCATCCAACATCTATTACCGCGTTGTATCAAAAATTTCTACTTGTCCTCGCGTTATTTTTTCCATAACGCGAACACACGTGTGAACAAAGATTCTGATAAGCATACAAGTACGAATACTAAATTATCGCACACGTGTAAGACAGGATGTACGAAGACATTCGTAACACGCTATTGAAAATTTCCTGTAAATATCAAATCCAAGTGATTCGTGCCGATCACGGATCGGATGGATCGATCGGTTGAATGTTAGTCAAATGTTTGATCGATTCGCATTGGCATTGACCTTAAGCGAGCGCGTCTCAGTCGAGAGCGTCTACATTCGAGAAGAAGAAGAAAAAAAAAAAAAAAAAAAAAAAAAAGATCGTCGACGGATACACGTTGCGTAACGCGCGAGATTTCATAGGAATTAAGGAACGATAAGCGTGATCAGTGTGGCTCGTCTTGGCAATTGTTGCCTTCGCTGAAGCGCCATTATGGATAATCATCTTCGAGCCGCGTCGATGCAACTAACGAGTAAAGAGAGAAAGAGAGGAAAAAAAAAATCACACCGCCCGCCAGACCGATTTTGCGCGCTTAACCTTGCGAGAAGGTTGAACTCTTGGGTTATAATTTCGCGTTCGAGAGTCACGTTAACGATTATTATCGGTAAGAAGAGCGCGGATGTTGGTGAATTTTAAACGCACGCGATAGGGTTGTGGCATTCAAGGTTTCTCTTTCCTTTTCTTTTCTAGATATTTTAATAATCCTGTTTTAAGATCTTCCAATTCGTCCACCAATCTCGTTTTTCGTTTCGACGATACGCGGGAAAATTTTTGAAAAGATTGATAAAGATTGATAATAAAACTAAGGAAATAGAATTTTCCTCTGGAATTTAAAAAAATTGTTCGATCGAAGAAGAAAATAATAATTAAATTCGTTCGATTAATTTGTCTTGTTTCTCGAGAGGAGGAGGAAAAATACAAAAGGGTAGACACGGAAGAATCGTTCGATTACGTAATCTACGAAAGAATAATCGTCGACAGAGAAAAATAGACAGACGTCGGATCGAGGATCGAGACGCGGATCGAGTGGTAGATCGACTCCGATCTTCCTCCGAGTTCGTACCAGATTCTTCACCGTGCAAGTTCAAGGCTCCACAGAGCGATACGGATACCTACAAGGTCATCGAGTGTGCAAATACTGTGATTATAGCCGCGTACAGGTGCAACTACATTTTCATTGTCGGAGATGAGACGTGGCTGACGTAAACGTGGCACGTATTAAAAACTTTTTGAAACAACTTCTCGAGACCAAGTCGCTCACACGTCTCGCATATTTGCCATAATAATCGTCGAATAATAATATAATCCAGTTCTGTGAACGATAAGCGCCACCGTGTTTTCCTTGAGTAAGAAACCGTGTTTCTCTCCCGAGCCGAGATATTCGATTAATTCCTACCGTTTCGCGATCGGCGTTGCTCAATGGGAATGACAGAATTAATCATCGACCGGCTTTATTACTCACTCGACCCCGAAATATCCAACGGGAGGAAAGGAGAGAGAGCTGTTCTCGGACGGAACAGATAAGGTATTTTCATTCATAAGCCGTGAATCTAGCGAGCTAGATCGAGGAACACGTCATACCGGTTTCCGACCGCTTTTTCAATTTTATTTTATTTATTTATTTATTTTTTTCTTCCGATTAAATTTTTCTCACCGTGGTACCAATGACGTGTTCGACTCGAATAAATAGGATTATTAAACGCGAAATTATGGATCGAATTGGTCGTTATGCAACCATAAACGATTCGAACAAAATTAATCTCACTCCAATAGAAGAGTAAAAACGGTTTTCTTAAATTCGTCCATATATATATAAATTTTCTTTAAAATTCGATCGATTCGTTTCTCTTCGTCAAATCTTTGTCGAACGATTTTTCATCGTACATACCATTCGCAAATCAACAGAGAAAGATAATACACGATCCGTCTAAAGCGCGACAATACCACATCGTACATCATATCCTGTTACAAAAGACGTGATCTAGAAAGAAAAGAAGAAAAAAAAAAACTGAAAACCTCATAAATAGTTAACAATGGGCGCATTATTAACCATTGATATTTCACTTTTATTACCTATTGAACCTATCCTACCGACTAGGTCAGTGTTAGCACCAAGTTAGGATATCGGTTAGTCACCTTCTTTCTGTCCCCCCTTCCCCCTCGTTTTGAAACAACGGGGGGAGTGTACAACGCAACGATGGCGTTGCAGATCGTATCGAAAGAATGGGACAATTGTTTCGAGGTCATGGTCGAATTGCACGCCGAGCGTAAATGTATGTCGTGTATATCGATTGTCATCGACGCGTATATATACGACGTGTACACGCGTACAAGAAGTCGCGAGCCACCGCGATAAAGTCCCGTGTCCGATGACACCGATAAACCGGATAGAAATATCGACCAGGGAGGAAGGAGGGGAGGGGGGAGGGGGCAAAGGTAACCGCGCGTAATTATGCGGACTATTCGTTTCACGGGTTCCGGTACCAGCGCGTATCACCTTGCAACCATTCGACCCTGCCGTTTCCAACGGTGACGTGACCATTTAACAAGTGTCTTTCGATCGGTAGCTGAATTCCATACCTAGGTATAATATACTTAGCAAATAACTACGATTAATCGTGACCCAGTGAAACAGTGAGGAAACTTTGCTCCACTGACGGCTCGAATCCAAGTTTAGTCGGTGGTCTCTATGTATGAATATCGTATCGTCACGTCGAGTCACGATATCGCGTTATTATTACTCGCCCCTAAGCTCGAGATAGAGGATCGATCTTAATATAATTAAATTTAAGGTTAATTCGTAGCGAAATTTCTTGAATTCCTTGCACACGATTCGAAGATCCGCGTAAAGTCACTGTTATCGCAACAATTTTGAAACGAAATAGCCTATTCCGATGACTAGATGTAACGTCAAAGGTAACCCCTAATTCCATGTCGTCGAATAATCAATCGATTTTAAACAGATTTACCATTGCATCGATTACGAAAACCGTGCCTACACGATTTGCTCGAAAAATCTAGATAACCTATAAAAATTAAAGTATCCAAGAGAAAGATATATCGAAAAAAACCGTAAAACAATAGAAATATCCAAGGTCTAGAGAAACGTCGAACATTTGCCACTGTCACGCGTTATCCCTACCTAGCTACGTACCACAGCTTTTGTCACGTATATATATATATATATACTCCAGAACGGGAGGAGCGCAAAACCCTGCTCGACGGGAAACGCTGCAACATTCCAATCGTTGCGAGGATGCAGCCCGGTCCCCGCAGCGAGAGCAGCGTAGCCGGCGAAAGGGTGCGTCGAAACAATTCCCCGGATACACCTGATCGCGGCTGGAAGCCCCGGAGCGTTTCCCCATGAGCGGAGCCGAGTCAGGTGGGAGGTGGAAGGTGGAGTTACGGGTGACGAGTCTCGGCTGCGGCCTCTGGTAGGGGCCCCTGGCGTCGTTGCGTACCCTGGTAACATTGGACCCCCACTTGCACGTTCCCAAGTCGGAGGCGCATATACGACGGCCCGACACCGATATACCGACAACGACAACGACGCCGACCGGCGATCATCATCCGTCCTAGCGTCTGCAGTTGTTGCAGTCGGCTCACGGCGCTCACCGTCGAGCACGCGACCGCGTATTCCAAGGGGATTCCCGCCGTTTCCGTACTCCGTACTCTTCCATACTTTTATTCGGGCATTTTTTTTAACGCCGCCAAGTTACGGCCGTTAAGCGTTACGCGATACGAAGTGTGAGTCACACACAGGTGCCACGGAACCGGACCCCGCTGCGGAGAAAGATCGCGATTCCATTCCTCTTTCTCCTTCTTTCTCTTTCGCCGACCGAGACACACGTACACGCGCGCGTATCCGCACGCACTCCGCCACTCCAGTCTGTGCCGCGATCGGAATTGGGAAGGCCTAGAGCGAATCCAAGATCGGCCCCGCTCCCCACACGCGTTTCACCCGACGTGCGTCCACGTCGATGACTCTTGGACGAGTGATCCGGGCACAGTGAGGGTATCCTCTCCTCCAAGAAGGGGTATCCACAGTGACAGTGAGTAAATCCACCGTGTGAATTCGGTGTCGGATCCAAGGATTTTCTTCTCCGAGGTTCACAGGACCACGGGAGAGAGAGGGAAAGAGAGGGGAGAAAGAGAGAGAGAGAATGAGAGAGAGAATGAGAGAGTGAAAGAGAGAGAGAGAGAGAGAGAGAGAGAGAGAGGGGGTCGCGGAAGAGTACCATGTCTCTACCGTTCCATGTCTCTCCGTGAAACTTGAACAATTGGGAGGGAAAGCGATATATTCACGACGCGAGCACGCTCTTCTGTCGGACTTTCGAAATATTCGTCGACTTTTTGCCTTTCTATTTGCGTAGGATGTTCCTCGCGCGTGCACGCGCGCGCCAACCGCGGGAAATCGGCTCGAGGGATCGAAAAAACGTTCCGTCGATTTTTCCGTCGATCGTGATAAAACGATTGTTTCGTTAATACGGGTCGGCCGCCTCGATACATTTTCGTAGACTCGGTGAATCAGCCGACCGATTCCGTTACTCGCGTTCGTGGAAAGTTCAAGGAAATACGGGCGTGCTCTCGGCTGCTCGCTCGCTTCGTTCGTTCCCCAGCCTCGGTTGCCCGCTTTCTTAAATCCTTATTATTTAGCGGGGGCCGATCATTTTCGCGATCCCGATTATATGATAATTGCCGCGACACACATATATTCGACGTGGGAGTATTACTTCATGCTCGAGTAACTTTTGACATATTGGAAGCGTAATCGGTTGTGACACGAAACCGCGTGCAACCCGCGATCCCTTTCCAACTTGTACGATTTCTTTTGTCGATCGGGGTATATGTATACCCCGTGACTTTAATTTTTGAATAGTTGTCCAATTTTGATCGAGAGAATCGTTCTCTTTTATTATTATTTATTAAGAGAATTGGAGCTTTTTTCTTTTCTCGTTAATGAAACGTTTACGTTATAAATATTTCGAAAGGGATCTGTTCGTTCACCTCGAGCTCAACCTGGATTCTAGATCACCGATCGTAGACGTTCATTGATCGATGCTCAGACGCTGTTTTTTATTCCTGCCTCGTTGAACACGATGAGTCAACGTTGCTCGATATCTAAAACGATCGTAGAGAGAGCATTCCTCCAGTCGTTCTAGCTTTTGAGCACGGTCTATTTTTTTTTTCCCCTCCCCTGAGTCGCAAATTGAAACGAGTTTTTTCAACGTTTCTGGAACCATTTTTATCCCTCATAAATTATACGGCGCGTAGAGTTCGACGGATCGACCGGCTATATTTATTGGCGTATCGATCCATCAAAACGATTATTATCTTCGCCGGGTTATTATTTTCACTAATAATAATCAATATTTCGTATCCATTATTTATTAAGAACGTTCCTTCCAACTGTGGATACAAGATAATCCCTCGAATTTCTAAAAATGCATAAAAAAAAAAAAATAATGTTTAAGCAACAATGACACGAATCTCGAGCAAATTATCGAAGCGATTATTAAACTTCCAATATATTTCGAGGGAATTTTATATTTTAGCAAACGATTCGTCAACGTATCCAGAAACTCTCGGAACAAACGTCGTCAGCCTCGGTCGATTTACAATCCCCCGTAAGAGATTGTCGTATCGGCGTCACGTTCGTTTCCATTCACGAATCGGTAGGAACAATAAATCACGTTTATCTTGGGGCCAGCTGGAGGTTACTCGTACGAATCAACGTCACGTTGCAATAACGGAACTACGTCATAAATTAGCAAGAGAGCTGCCTCGGCGGCCAGGTAGCCCGACAAAAATTCTCTGGCTACCTCGCGTCACACCGGTTTCTCGGCACCGTTCCCTTCCACGCGATCCACGGAAGGTCAAGTACTTTTCACACTTCCATCCATTCTTCCGGTTATCGACCAGATCCTTGCCGATTCCTCGTCCCCCTTTTTCCCCTCCAAATTTCGTATTCGAAACGTATTAATGCGATCCTTCGTTCTTCGAACTCTAGAGAGAGAGAGAGAGAGAGAGAGAGAGAGAGAAAGAGAGAAAAAGAGAGAGAAAGGACCAAAGGACCAAGGAAAAGGAGAGGAAGGAAGATTTCCAGCGGGTGATTCGTTGGATTTTTCTGAGCCGAGGTCTAGATACGAATCGTATACGAAGAGGAGAGAGAGATTAAGAGGAAATTAGAGAGGTCTCGATAGGAGTGCAGGGTGGAAGTCGAAGTCGTTGGTTACGTCGGAAGAGCGAACGTTTACACGCTCGTAAAACGGTGAAACGGAGGGGGTTTTACATGCGTCATCGTCGTGCGGGTACAAATCGCACGCGACCATACGTTTCGACGACAGTACACGTGCGTAACGACGCGCTCGATCGCTCCTGCGAAACACGGGGCTACGATCCTCTTTCAAGGACACACGGTGATAAATGCGGTGCCGGAGATGACGTCCTCCGCGTTCTCCAAAATGTCCATCCGGCTGGTACTGCTGTGCTTGGTCGTCACGTGTAACGGTGAGTACGAATTTCAATTTTTCCAATTCTTGTTTTCCATTTTGCCTTTTTGCAATTTTTTTTTATTTTTAAAAAAGAAAAATGTAACTTTTGGTATATATATTTATATATATAAAATTGTCTATCTTTGATACATATCATATCATATTTACTTTAATTATGCTGTTTTTGTAATTGAAATGTAATTGAAGACTAGAAAAAAAACTGGTAGATCCAGTTAAGAAAAAGATGTAAATGATAGATTAGAGTTATATTTGGAAAAAACGTGAATTAAAATATCGAAATTACGGTAACTTTTGCTTCGTACGAAGATAGAAAGTTGAAAAAGTTATGATCCTGGACGACGTTGTTGTTTATTTGTTGTATGTCCATTTGTTAAAAAATGTTCATCGATATCTGTTGGCGATAACTTTATCCACAAATAAATAATATGCGTTTCACTTTTTCATAATGATAGTTTTAAAAACAGACCGCGTGACGCAAATGTTTGTATAAGATTAAATAGTTTCGCGCGTACTCATCGTTGGCTGACTCGATGATGAATTGAAATTTTGCGCGTTAACTTGCCGCCAGTAAAAGTCAACGTATAACCAAGGAACAATAGAATTGCGGTGAATAAAATATCCACGATAGAACTTTCGATCGTCTACTAATTAATCGAAGCTATTAATTGTATGAGAACGGAAATTTATAGCGAATCGAGATTACAAATAGGGTAATAATATCGGTCGATCGACGACACGGACAAATTAATATGCTAGAAGCCGTCATTTTTACGACTTCGAAGGCCTTAACCTCGACAAGGGCCTCGTATAGCCTTTAAGTGTCATCACAGAGGTTGCATTCGAAATGATCGGTGCGAGGGCATTCGATTTTACTGTCACTGACACGTAATATTCAACTATTAAACTATTAATAGTGTCGAATTTCGACTTCCATTTCAAACCTTGATTCATTCAACATATTCATCAAATAAACCTTCATTATTATATTTGAAAAGAAAAGAAAACTTGAATAATTATCTTCCACTTCTATAGAACTTCTTTAGATCGTAAGAAGCTTACTCTAATCACTTTTGTATTATTATTATTAATCAAAAAATTTGCTTCCAAAATCTTCCATTTTTTAATTAATCATAGTTTCGAGTAAGACTTCAAAGCTAACAACGTAATTATTATTTTATAGATGATCTTTATATATCTTTGTATATTTTTCAATTTTCTTCTTGCATTATTCAAATTAACGATCTGAGTTAATTATGAATTAATTTTATATGAATAAATATCTTGTTATTTATGAATGAAACAATAAATATTATTCCTATATCTTTTTCCTTCTTCGTTCCAAAATTCTCCATCATTTTATCCTCCTCCAGTTTATATAAAATACTTTCCTCAAACCCATTCATTCTCAAACGATATCTAAATTAATCAAAATCCTCGCATCGAAGGATATATTCATTCACGATAAACCCTAAAACGTGTGTAAATCGTGTGTTTCTTCACCTTGGCAATGAAACCAGCTCTCAAGGCGATTCCGTCGTCGCGTTTCGGGATCTCCATTTCTCTTTCCACGCTCTCGATGATTTCGTTTCATTAAAAACGCGGCACGTGCGCAAGTCGGCTGTCCACCAGGCCACGCGAAAATCTGTGTTAACAGGTTCGATTCACTTTCGTCGACTGTGTCGCGTGCCTCGCTCAAATAACAAACTTCACGATTTTCGCCTCGCGATCGTCGTGAAAAGGAGGCGAAATCACGACGATCTCGACGAGTGTGTTCACAAGTGTAATCAGACCGAGACGTTGACCACCGTTTTGAATCCTCTTGTTGATTGTTGCACGAAATCGCGATTCCCCTCGCCGATTTCGGATTATTAGAAATGTAATTGGCCGCGTCCAGATGAAATTTTTCCTCCTCTTAAACGAATATAGAGAGAATTCCACGGATAAATCCTCCGAGTTCGATTTTCTAGATAGTCAATACAGGAACAAGGATTTATTTCGACCATAAATTCTAAAAGATGTTTTTCCCAAGTGACGGGTTTCGAATATATATTACAAAGATAAACGTTTCTTTTGGAGAAAGGTTGGAGGATTGGAGTGAATGAAATACCAGAATGAAATACGAGCGTGATACGAGTTGAGTTTTTAATCCTGATTACTTGATTTGGATAGGGATCTTCTAATTATTCCGTACAGTTATCGTATACGTCATAGTTGACCCTGTTTTGCGAGTTTGTGAGAGTATGTTAATTTGAATCAATTTGCAGTACAGTTTGGAAGATTGGTTGTAAGCTATTCATTCATATCGATTGCAAACACTGATGTACGCGTTGATCGAAAGAGTACCGAAAGGAAAGGAAAGGATCGAAAGATGATATGCGCGCGATATTCAAATAATTGTCATATATTTGCAGAAAAACCATTGAAACGTTCAAAGAGAGAGAATGATGAAAATTTTATAAAAGAACGTCGGGTAAGAGCGAATCGAAATAAGTGGGACCGAGATATCCAATAACACAGATATCAAGTTGCCGTGAAGATGTTTGCATCTCGACTACGATTCTTTATCGAGAGCGAGATGCAAATTGAAGCGATCGTGCGTGAACAACTCGAGATCTTGGACCATGCACCGTGATTCATCGAAGAAAGAGAAGTTCGTTTACTCGCCGGAAATACTCTCCTCTGTGCATGTAATTACCGCGTGAAATTACGGAGCCACATAAAAAAACCTTATTACTTGTCGTGTAATAATATTACGTGTAAATTCAAATTAATTTAATCCGTTCGAATCTCTGATGGGAAAGGAAATTGAGATTATCGCAAGAAAACGAAACAAGAAAAAATCGAAAAAAATATTTATGAGATACGTGGCTAAAATTATCCATATCCCGGGGATTAACGATATTCTGAAACTTGATTCGAGACGATTGAACTTGAATTATGCAATTTCTAAGAAATTAAACGCTGATATCATATCGATAAAAAAATTTTTCAAATTTTTCAAATTTGCTCGATTTGATTTCTTGACTTTCGTTCGATATAAATATATCGATCGTGATTTCGATGGGATACTTGATATAATCCGATATCACAGAATTTTGGCAGCGGTGGATCTTTTTGTCGATCGTTTTTTCGATGCTTTTTAAAACATCCGTGGAATGGGCGAGGAACGACGGGCCGAAAGAACTGGTTCTTCTGCGGAGGGTGGTTAAACTCGATGCAATGCATGCATTTAGTGAAACATCGCTCTGGAATGCAAACACGTGAGGAAGGGTAGGAACCTGCATGGGAACTATTGTACGATCCTGCCGTTGTAGGATCCACGCCGATGAATTTTATGCATTCCATGGACGCGCTCGATTTCAAATTATCCTTTTCCTTCTCATTTTCATCGCGATACTCGCAATATTTCAATTTTTTTCTCCATTTATATTACGTGAAAAATACTTTATTGGTATACTTTAATTATTAATTTCTGAGAGAGTTTTTCTGAGAAAGTTTTAATTAATAAAGAGTGAAGAAAAGCTATTCTGCTGTACTGTTTTCGATCATTCGATTCGTCGTAGTCATATTTGTTCGAAAAATTGTCAAAGAAATTAAAATTCTTATTTCTTTTGCTTAAAAAAAAATGGCATCGAGATTTTCTACGGGAAAATTGGTATTGGAGAATTTTCGATGGCTGATATTCTTGATGTTTCAGGAACGAAGCAAGATACACGTCCAGTTGATACGAAGCATTAATCTGTAATATATCTACAACGAATCTTAGGAAAGAAAGAAA
The DNA here is from genome assembly GCF_014066325.1 of Apis laboriosa. Taxonomy (NCBI): domain Eukaryota; kingdom Metazoa; phylum Arthropoda; class Insecta; order Hymenoptera; family Apidae; genus Apis; species Apis laboriosa. Next base: position 6,009,267 of record NW_025223180.1, read on the forward strand.
GAAAGATTCGTTTTTTTCTCATAAAAATCCAAGCACTCCAACGTGAGACACGATTATAAAATTACTTATATAATTTTAAATTCTTTTTCATTTCTCGTTCCTTCTTTGACACGAGCGTCAAGCGTCAACAAAATAATATCATCAAATGAAATTTTTATCGATTCGATTCGATATCGATTTCCTCCACTCCGTTTATGCAGCTTCAAAAAACAAGAGAGGTTCGATCAATATTTTCCTTTTGACGCGGTCGCGACTGATTATATACCGAAGAGTTCGAGGAACGGAAATGCAGTTCGATGAATTTCCGGGGTTAATCCCGATCAAGAACGATGCGTTTTTGTATCTCGGTTGCGGGAAAACGGACAAAGATTAGCGAGATCTTTCCCGCTACGTTCGAACACGTAGCCAGCCGGAGCTGATTTTGTAATATTTCTCGAGAATCTGTTCGTCACGATGCGAGATGCGAATAATAGATAGAGTCGAGTGAAAGAAACGGCATGCGGAGAAATATGAGCTGCTTCTGAGAGAAGAAGTAATTTCAGTCGATGAAACTCTCCGTTTCTTGTGGTTTCTTGATCGACTCGGATTAATCGCGTATCCGTGTGGAATTCTTTCGCGTCTTCATCCTCATTTCACGAATCATCAATGTGTTTAAAATAATGGATATACGAATAATTTTTTAAACGTTTAACAAACCTGCAGATCACCATTTCGATACAACGAGTAATCGAGATATATTCATAACGTTTGTAAGGAGACGTGCATAAAGTGGATTAAAGTAATTCGATCGCCACAAGTCTCGATTTAACCGGTCTGCCTCGGCGTCGATTAAGCCGGTTAATCGAGATCCCATGGCATTAAGCAGCTCTTAGAATAGAAGAAAGTATAGGAGAATTCAAACGAAGAAATATTCAATTTTTTTTTTTTTTTTTTTTTTTTCTGTAAAATCATCTTTCCTTGAAAATACATCTTGAAATAATGAAATCCTTTTTTATCTCTTCGAAACGCTTTCTCCTGTGAATCCTGTTCAGAAGAAGAAAAAAATTCGGGAATGCGCTCGAAACCTTTCCAGGAATTTTGACCGTGACAATCGTTTCCTCGAACGATACTTCTTCTTATTCATCCTTGTTAAAAATCAGAGAGAGAAAGAGAGAGAAAAGTATTTACCGAAAATGAAACGACGGTCATCGATTATCATCAATTATTAGATTAATTTTCAATTAATCAAAGGAACAAGAAAATCATTTTTAAATAACGTTCACTTGTTTTCCATTTTTCTCAAACTTGGTAACGTGTATAATTTATTCGTTGAATGTTTCTTCTTGTGCGTGTAGATAAGACACGTTGCGAATTTGAAAGAGTCGAAGCAACTCGATTTCATACGAAAAATTAAAAAGTCTTGCGTCAGTTATAATTCTTTAATCACGTATATATTTCTCCTTTCGATGTACGATTCATTTAATGCTCAAGAATGAGTTAGGACAGCAAGTGACTTCAATTGAGAGAAACTTGATTAAACGAGTTTCGATATCCAATATTTTCGAGATGAAATGATAATTATTTCTGTTTTATTCCATCTCTTCTTTTAATGATCCCATGTTCGATGAAGCTTTGATTTTTGTTTGGAAAGATTTCTATCTCTCTAATAACTTTATTTAATTATCTCCAACTCTTCTAATATCTTTTTATATTCCTTTTTATATTTATAAAGAATTCCTCTTCTAAATTAATGAATCTAGAAACACTTCTTTGTAGATCATTCGAGAAAAATATGTCACGCGGAATTTATTTGTACCAGATGGAAATATTATAAATTATTACTTTTATCTTTTTTTCTTTTTAACGAAGCAATTATCCCCCCATTATTCTATACCGTATGTTCAAGTGGATCTTATATATATAGCTTTACACAGTTTGCTTTCTGCCTAAGCATATCAATCGTGGATACCTTCATTCCGGCGAGGAATAATTAAAGACTGATTTCACTGCAGGAACAGTTAAGTGGGTCACCTGAAAAGTATGCGCGTCAAAAGTTAATAATCGTTCCGGGCTTTGCCGGGAATATTTTAGATTACCGAGGACGGTTATCTACACGCATTCCACGAAACACAGTTTCTCGAAATCCTGTCGCAAATATACGGTTTTCCGTTCTGTACCGAGCAAACTGTGTACATATTGGCTATACAAAAATACTAACCAAATATTCTTAACAAGTTTAAACTTTTGCATACTCCGTCAACATATGTATACACACATGTATTATACATTCTCGAAAAATATATAATAGTCTTAAAATAGTTTCCAACTGTCCCTGAAAATTCGGTACGCTCGTATCCTCGTATGCTGAATTCGAAACACTTTCGAAAAATTCGATTTCCCTGAAATCATAGCGGCCGTTGCTCGTTTTTTTTTTTTTTTTTTTTTCTCTTTCGACGAAGAAAGAAATTTGGTCGAAAGGATCTCGTTGTCGTTTTCACAACGGAAAAGGCAACGCCCAGCGGACGTATTTTGAGTTTCACAACGTAGCGTCTACGTGGGAAAAGAAATCGGCTGGTCTCACTAATTGTCCTCCTCGAGACATCGATGGCGGGTTAACGGCCGTTGGTTTGCGCGTCTATCGACGACTTTTTCTTAATTGCAAGAACGAAATCCTTCTCGACTCGAGACGGACTCCTCCAAGTCGAATCCTCTTTTTTCTTTTTCCTTTTTTCTCCTCTCCTTTCCCTACTTCAACTCGTAGCCGCTCCTCCTCCTCGGCCGCAAGAAATGGCTGGCCTTGTCTCTTACGGTCGATAATCTCGGGATGGGATTCCATTGTTGTGGAATTAGTCATGGCGATACCTGGGAAGATACATCCGGGACGGGCAGCTCGAATTCTCGAAATGCCGATGTTTTAATCGGCGTCGTTATCCACTTGCGGCCAATCGACCGTTAAAACCACCGATCGACCCACAAAAAGATCGGGTGGGTAGAATGGTATCGTATGGTAGAATGGTAAGAACAAGGGAACGAATCGAAGGAGAAATATGTAAATTAAATACGCGGTGTAATGTATCAAGGATACACGGATTTAAAATTAAACGGAGAGAGAGAGAGAGAAAGAGAGAGGACATCGATGAATCGCGGCGGGCAACGATCGAAAATTACGTGGCGGAGTATTCAAGGACGCGGTGAAGAAAGTAAGAAAGTATGGAAGAAAGTAAATGATGGCCTTGGACTGGCTGAATGAACTCGACCTGGGTTAGATGCTGCGGGAACGATCTTCCGTTTCGTTCTTTCTCCTCTTTATTCTATCGTTTCGAATAATTTTGTTACGAATATATATATATATATATTTCAATATATATCGCGATATATATCGCGATAATGTTCGTTGTTTTGAGTGACAAGGTTACTCAAATCTCTTTTAATTGATTTAAAAACTTTTTAATTGATTTAAGGGGAGGGACGGAAGCGAAATAGTTTGGCCAAAGCCGTATACTGCGTTGGATTTATTAATATTACATCAGTTGGTATCACCTGTACACACGATACTACCTTATGCAATAATTCTCACGGTTCACTACCGCGAAGTCAAATGATGAAGGATGCCGAGTAGCCGTGTCACAGTTCCAGGCAATACTTTAAAACACATAAAATAATATTTAATACTCGATAAAAACGAGAAACAAGGAAATGATGGCTTAATAATCATATTGTATGGAAATCACTGTTATTCAGAGTGAAAGTTTTTCAACGAAAATCTCGGATATTCGATTTATTCCCCTTTAAAATTCCTTTTCTCTGTCTCTCTTATTTATTAAATTATTCTTAACTCTTCTCAACTTCACTTAATTTAACCCTTAATAAGTATATTATTATTTCGCGAATATCGCGGAATAAAAGAAAATCTTATTCTTAGATTTTCTTTTCCGCGCAAATATCTAATCCACTTTCGTTAAATTATTATCGCTCATTTATAAAATCTGTTTAGACACACTGTACAATAATAGTCATTGTAAATTATATACAGTGTGATGTAATCACACAAGCAGCGTTTGAATCATCATTGTCATCAGCGGTTTGCCTACATAGGAAGCAAAGCGATATCTCACGTTTATCCTACGCGAAAGCTATAAATTTTGAAGTTTATAAACGACAGATGTAATGAAATTATATTAGCAGCTACCAATATACGTATATACCAATATGCAAAAGCAACACGTATCCTCGTAAAATCACAGAGCCGATGAGTGTGTCAATGTAAAGTGGGAAACGACCTTCCAGTGTCAGCGACCACCTTTACTCGTCTTGAGGACGAGCTCCACGCATGGCGAACGTAACGAGACAATAAGTACCAAGGACCAAGTTCGGCATGGACGCGTGTTACATACCGTGGCCACGTAGAAAGTGTGGAACAACGGTGCACACGTTAACTTTTTCATTCAGAGAAATTTATTCGTGATCGTCCGCCGCCGACAAATATGGCCGCGGCTTTTTAAATTAATGATACCACCTCGCGAAAATTACCACCTCGAGAATTTTGTTATACGGCTGCAATTCTCCTTCGAGTAAAACTTTTTTCCTTTTTTAATTATTAACTCGTCCTTTCAAAGAGTCCAAAAGATCCCAGCGTTGATGCAGCGCGGTCGTAAAAATTTTCAAGATGAAACTCGAAGATAAAAAATCCGAAAAGAAAGTGTTAGAAAACGAAGGAACGAAGAAATCATCGAAACTCGATAGATTGCCAATGAGATCGTGCAACTCGTTACAGAATTGGACGATGATTTGGTATTCTCGTCGCATCGCATCGAGGCGAGTTTTACAACGCTAATTCTTTGTGGTTCCCCCTTTTAACAAATATTTTATTATCGATCCGTCCCTGGTTCTATTTGCACATGGCGACAGAGACGCGCGACGCAAGGCGATTGTCTACGTGACTGTCGTAGCTTCCTGCCCGATGTGTCCTACATATGTTCAACCGAGTTCCTTCGGATCACGAAGTCGCTCATCGTGGAAACGCTCAGCTTGCTCGAATCTTCGTTTCTTTTTTTCTTAAAATTTGCAAAAAATCTTGATCAAAAAGTCTCGAGCAAACAATTTTTCGTCACGAATAATATAATTCCAATAAATTCCGACTGAATAATTCTTGTATTAATGATCCAAACAATGATACAACAGATATATTGTTGTATCGGGCCGGGAAAATTATTTAAACTAAATACGCAATTAAATTCCAATAACGTATTCCAATAACGAATCCTTTCGTTCGACGATATCTCCGAAAACTTTTATATGTAAGACCAGTTGGCAATTTAAAGAGACGTGATCGTATTGTTGATACCACATTGTCGTGGAATTTAAAATATTTGTGGAATTTTCAAACACGTTTGACGACCTATGAAGCAACATTCACACGGGCCATTTTAATATGTGACTTTCCTTTTCCACGATCTTACTAAACGCGCTTCCAACATAACTATGTTATAATATCGTATTATAACGAATTATAAATTCCGTATATTTTATATACTGAATTATATTTAACTTGCTGTGTTAATCGTTCTGATTATCTGTTCGCACAGGTGTACCTGTGCCAGAAGAGACTGATGAAGTTACCACGATCAAGTCCACGACGATCACCGCGATCTCCATCGATCCCGAAATCAAGGGCCACTCGATGGACGATATCTTGCCAGGAACGAAAACTCCGCCGAGTCCAGTGATATTCGTGGACGTTCCAGAACACATAGAGACGGAACTCGGCTCATCCGTGCTTCTAGCGTGCAGAACCGCTAATCCTGTGGCAGAGTGCCAATGGTCCTGGCAACCTTTGCCTCCGGTTCACCTCCCATTACCGGATATCAGTGAAACTCCGGCGACCAGTTAGTTATCAATATAATTTTTTGAAAATATTTTTTGCAATTAATCGAACAAACTTTGTCCAAAGTAAAATATTCATTTATGATTTGAATGAAAAGAATCTTTAACGAATCTTTAACGCATGAGTTTTATAAGAGCTCCAACGAAGGGGCCTATTTATTTTTTTGGAAAATTTCATCGAAAGAATTCATTCGAGAATGGCTTCGTCCTGGTTTCATATATTGTTGTTGAGATCGAGATTTGAAAAAAGATCAAGACGGATGATATCGTTCCATTTGTTTCGATCGCGACAAATACAAGCTCGATGATGAGTCAATCTTTCGATACAACTCTTTTGTTTTCCGCGGCATTCATGTGTCCCGCGCAATTATCAGCTCCTCTTGTAATTTATAGCCACCACGGTCTCGATGATTCAGACGACAACCACGCCGACTACAAATCCGTTGCCGGTACGACAATTTCCTGCCTTCGGGAACAATAGCAACGACTGTTCCGTAAGATTCTCGAGTACGAAGCACGAGCAGACCGGATACTGGACCTGCGCCGCGAGAACTTCCACGAATGATCCTTTCACCAGCACGGAACCCGCCAAGCTGAGCATCGTTAATGAGCACCAGAGTATGGAATGTTGATTGTTTCTTCTATCCTTTTCAATTTCTTCCTTGGAAATTTATCCATCGGCTGCGATAATTAAAACGCGAAGAGAAGAGCGGACAGGGGCGGATATTAATGTTAATATTTTTATAAATGTCTAGGTCCCCTGATCGTATTTTCGAAGCTTGATAACATCGTCGAGGTCCCAGCAGGATCCTCGGCGCAAATAATGTGCCAGATGAAATCACCTGTCCGTGAATGCCAATGGTCCTGGCGGCAGTTGAACCAATCGCAGCCGTGGAACCTCGAGGTGAAGCGATTCCCAGCTTTCGGCAACGACAGCACAGATTGCAGTATTAAATTCAAGAACGTGTTGCCCGAGCAAGAAGGATATTGGACATGCGGTGCCAGAATCGATCCGAATTCCTCCTTCACGCAGTCCAATCCCATACGATTTCTTATTTCGGAAGGTGAGAGAAGAAGGATAAGTCGAAATTTAAATTCTTGTCGCATTTTTCCTTGCAATTTATATACACGGGTATCCGTGTATATGAAAGAAGTTTGTAAAATATTTCGTAACGCGATAAAAAAAAACGGGCGTTGATTTTGTTTTTTGCAGTCGAATTCGTACAATTGTCTAGAGGAATTCAAGTGGCATCCGGCGAATCCGTGCTTCTCAGGTGTCTGGTAAACAAGCCGGTAGTACAATGTGAATGGTCTTGGAAATCTTCGAACTCGAGTCAAGAGCCTCTGTTAGTGAAGAAGTTCAATCCGAACAAAGACGCTGATCACGACTGTTCGGTGAGGTTCAAGAATATCTTGTACGAGGAGGAAGGATTATGGACGTGCGGTGTTCGATTGTCACCAGATGGAATTTTGCACGAAGCACCACCCGCGACTGTTAGCCTTCTACCCACAGGTATAAACTGGGGAGGGGGAAAAATTCGTTTCGAATCGAGGAGAAAGAAATATCTTTCTCCTCTCAATTGTTCTTCATCCAATATTTCTTGGAAAATTTTTTGAAAGAAAAAAAAAAATCAAAAAATTAAACACCACGTTCGATTCATTAGATTCATCTTGTTCCTTGTTCCAGCCAAAGTTAACTTCGTTGAAATGCCGACGGACACTTCCGTACCGGTTGGTACGGAAGCCATGTTAAAATGCGTAACAAGCAGCCGTGTGGAGAAGTGTACGTGGTTCTGGAAACCGCTTCACGGAAATGAACCGGAGATCGTCATTGAAGAATATCCAAGCAATGGCGACCTTGGTAGAGACTGTTCCTTCACATTTCCGAAAGTGTATATCGAAAAACAGGGTCAATGGGCCTGTCAAGTGTCGATCGGTTCCCTCAACACGATATTGACCTCGCCGTACGCCAAACTCACCGTATTCGAGCAAGGTATCTTTATTTTCGTCCTTCGATTTCCTCCACCTCTTGTCTACAAGGGAACGAGGCCTCTTCACCAACTGAACTAACTCTTTCTTCTTTGACCCCTTCTTCCGATCTTCTTATTCTATTTTAACAATTTCCACGTTTTATTTCCAGACGACGTAAAATTCTCAGAGCTGTCCAAAGACATCCAAATAACAGCCGGTGGAAGCGTTTTTCTTCATTGTGTCACTTCCTCGGCCGTGGAACAGTGCCGATGGTCCCTGACACCGGTGAACTCGAATACAACGGTAGTGGTGAAGCAATTTCCGGCGGCCGGAAGCGAGGCCAGAGACTGTAGTGTCAGGCTGACGCACGCGCTCGCGGAACAGGAAGGACTGTGGACCTGTGGTGCCAGAATACGCGGCAGACAAAACTACACGGACGCACCTCCGGCCAAGCTGAGTCTCCTGGAACCAGGTATCATTGAATCTTGAGACGGATTCACGGCATTCCTTTCCTTTCACGGGTGAGGGTGTAGAGAAAGCAAATCGTTCACCGATTCCACGGATCTGTGGTCGACCTATTCGCTTCGCGATACTCGTAGTAATTTCGAGACGTGGTCGTCGATCGGCCATAGATCCAAAACTGTGTATAGCATGAGCGTACATTATGTATACATATATTAGCAAAACAACGATGAGTCGAGTTCGACTTGAACTGTAACTATAGTTCAGGGAGAAAGGATTCTAATTATCGAGAAATTGTGTCGAAAGAAACATTTCGACACGATAAAAAAAAAATCTTAATTTGTTTCTTGAGACGACGAACGAGCGTCAAGGAATATTCTGTTGTTTTGGTGTAAAATGATGGCATTCTTTCTGATGAATCAACGATAATCATCACTAAGATTTTTCTCTTACGAAACCATAATATTAATGATCGTTGTGACAGTATAGCGATGCGTATCTTTTAATATTGCTCATTTTGCTTCGCTCACAGCTTCGTTAAAAAAAAAAAAAAACAAAGAGAAATAAATAAATTTTAAAATTCCATTGTTCTTTTTTTTTTTTTTTAAATACATAGATATATAGAAAAATTAATATAAATGACATTTTTCCGATATTCATATTTCACAAATATATCTGGATACTTAATAGTAATGTGACTCATCCTTTGCAATGTATACATGATGTATCGTATAACAAACATTAGTATTTGTGATCGATATCGTTCGAAAGAAACATCACTGGGAAAATACATGGAGAAACAGTGGCTAACTTTCAAAACGATAAGCGAAATCGATCGCGCTGTCATATGTATCACAAAGTCTCTTAGAATGTACAATTGAAGGCCGCACAGGCACAATTAAAGGAATTTGTAGCAAGAACGAAAATAATGATCCATCATCAATCTTAGTATAGATCGCATGTAAGTTCTTCGAAGACTGTTGTGGGTGAAGGCATCGCGGAGGTGATGGACTCTATATGACGATTTCAAGTTTCATAGTGATGTCTACCTCGTTCTATGGCCTATGAATTAATCATTTATATACATATATATTGTAAAAGAGGTAGACAGACGATAAAAAAAAGTCTGTTTTTTCTTTTTTTTTTTTTACTTATCTGCAACTTCTGTTAAAACACGACTTTTTATATTCGCATTTTCTTTTCTTGTTTCTTGCGAGGAATCCATTGTTACGTTCGTGAACAAGAATAGCATTCCTTGCTTGTTACCTAGCATACTGTTACCGTACACAACGCATTTGCATCGATTAGCATTAGATTCTCCTAATTTATCGTTTTTATCGCATCTGTTATTGTTTTCCTCGTAATTTCTTGCTAAATCTTCACAAAGATTTATTAGATCGTTATATTTCGGGACTAACCGAAGCCTGGCAATTAATGAGCGATTAATAATGCTGTCCGTTTCTCTTGCAAAACACATGTTAAAATACGTATTAAAAGAAACGCGTTAAATAACACATCCGGCAATATTGTTCCATCAATAATAATTATTTCATTCACACGATTAAATTCTTTTTTTTTTTTTAATTCGTTAAAGTCTACATGAAATACGTTTTTTGTGCTCACTAAACTATATTTCGAACATTCAAGCGTAATGTTCTTTTATCCTCGTCGATATGGCACGCTTAAGAAGCACATCTCATTAAATAACATCTATCACTCAATGTCATTCACCCTTTCTTATTTATATGCTCAACGGCAAGTCTACGCTCAAATGATTTCGCATTTAGCATAGTTAGTAGCCGCGTTAATAGGTACGCGAAACCGTATTGTGTGTGTAAGCCTTTTCACGAGCACTCTGGCTACATTTATTGTCATTCTTTGTATTATTTATTGTCGAAAGTCACTATTGACAGGAAAAGTGCTCGAGCTTTGAAAAAACGCTCGCCATCGAATTCCGTTAATTTCAGATTTCATTTCAAAATTTTTTCTTTATCTTTTCTNCTCTCTCTCTCTCTCTCTCTCTCTCTCTCTCTCTCTCTCTCTCTCTCTCGATGATCGATGGATTTGAAAGTTTTTTCAAAGTAATTCTGATTAATTCAAGACAATTTGACGAACAGCAGAATAGATTGCCCTGCTGCAAGTAACCAGGGAAAGAGCGTTCACGTTCTTCGTTCGTTTTAATACGTAACGTTGCATTCGAGACGCATTAGCTAGTAATTATTTAAAAAGACTACACGTAAGAAGTTTAATGTTTAAGACTAAGAATATTTATTTGTTAAGCGAAATAAATCGTTTAAGAGACTCCAGTGTGCTAATAATGATTAGACTCGTTACGGAACCGTTAACGAATCAGTTGGCTGATCCCATAGCCAACGTGTTGCTAAATAAGAAGTCAACGTGCCGATGACATTACAAAAAAACTTCACGAAGAAACAGGTTCTTTTTTTTTATTAGAATACTACGATATCCACTTTACTGCTGATGCTCATTATATATAACAGCCACATGTTAAAATTAACGCTAAGACAATTCTTACTGTTAAGCGTCCCATTTGAAATATTTATCTTCGTTTCGGATAATATTGCGTTTTCATTGCTGTCACTCGATCACCTGCAAAGTAATAATTAATAAGTAATAATTACTTTGAATCAGTTGTTTGAATCATTCTATAATTATTAAAAATACAAAAGTAATATCTAACGATATTAAGATTTGAAAAGTTTCAATTCATAGGAAACTCGGTACAGATCGTGTGCAATGATCAAACGCTTTCGTTCGAAGCTAATTAATTACCTACCTTCGTGTGCCATTGAGTTACTGTTAAGTTTCCAACATGAACAATTCAAGAATCTGCACCGAGGTGTAATCGGTGGATCGTACGTGCGCGTTGAGTGTCTCTCCGGCATTGTAAACCATTTCTTTAAATAAATAATAATACGAAAACATCATTGCAACTTGTTTCTGATTCCCATCGTCTTTAATGCAAATACACGTACACCGAATACTCAAATTTCTATCATAAAAACAAATTTAAAATGTTTTATTTGATTAAATGATATTTTTAAAAATATTGTATAATAGAAATGTAATATTTTAATTAAGATAATAATTAAGATAATACACCTTATGCCATACAACATACATTACACATTGACACATTTTTCTCACTGTAATCTAACAAAAAATATATCACATGAAAATTGCTTGTGCACAATTAATGCACATGTATCAATATATGTTTATGGAAAAATTTCTCACTACCGAAGGAACATCATCATCGCTTTCGGTGATTGGGATAGGAAAGGGAATAAATCGATTAAACCAAACACTGAATAAAGAAAAGATTAATGATTTTTAGAACCAGTGACTGTGGTATTGTGGGCTGTGCCCCATCAAATGGTTACTCTTTCGTGCAAAGTAGAAACTATGTTATCAGAAGTACTGTGTCACTGGATCCATGCGCCAAAAATCCATATTTATCAGAATGGAACAAAAAGGTAACTTCTTTTTTGAATTTAAAATTAATAAAGTTAAAAGCTTATGTAATTAAATTCTTCTTTTTCTTTTTTTTTTTTTTATAAATTTTAGGCACAATATTCAGATGAATAATAATACAGGTGTATGTACCTTAGAATTTAAACCAAATTATTCGGATTTAGGGAAATGGATGTGTAAATTCACTGTTCCCCACACAGATGAAGAAATAGGCAATGCATCACTTCTTCTGTTAAATAGTACTGGAGGTATATTATTAGATTCATTAAATTACATTATAAGAAAAAAAAAAATTATAAAAATTATATTGTTATAAAAAATTATATTATATTTTAATTAATTATATTGTTCTTCAATCAAAACTAATCTGATTATTTTGATTAATTTTGTTCAATTAATAATTTGTTACAGATGAAAAATTGGGATGGATAGTTGGTGCCCTGACAACATTAACATTATTTCTGATGATTATTATAGTTGTTTTAGTAGTTTGTAAGACACGTTTATTTGTCAGAAAGTCATCACGAGTTTTAGAAACTATATCTACATCGGAAAAAAAACAAACTTTGCAATTAAACAATGGACATTATATCGAAAATCGAACAAAATTAGATATACAAGTTTCTGAGCAACATGATCAAAATATGACAAATATTGAGAATATTCTTCCTAATAGAAGTCCAAATTTATACGAACGCGTTGGAAAATATAGAAGATCATCAAAGTATGAAAATATTCGAATATGAAAAAAATATTATCATAAAATTTTAGCTTGTATTTTGAATAAACATTTATAAGAAATTAATTTCTTCTTTATTTAAAAGTATTATTATCTAATAACATGTAATAAATAAAAAATATTGAAAACAAATATAAAATATCAGAAAATATATTTCATATAATAAAGTATTTTCTTACAATGACTATAAACATTAATAATTACCTATTATTTAAAAGCATCCAATTGTGATTGTATTCTTTCTAAATTATGATATAAATCTATGAGTTCTTTTTTATCAAATTCCAATGTTAATTTAGATTCGTCTTCTCCTGTTAAATTTAATTGCAATAATGCCATTGGTCGCACATCCTTTTTAATAGTTGAAGATGCAGCTTGAATATTTAAACTCCAATCAATATCTTTAACCTGAAATAAGATAAATTAATATAAAAAGAATATTAATATCTTTTACAATTATTTATATTTATATTTTATAACATACCTGAACAGGAAATATAGACATTTGTCTAAAATGATCAATTATACCTTTACCATATGTAAACCATGCATTTAAAAATATTAAACATTTATCATCATCTGTTTTAAAAGTATTTTTTAAAGTACTTTCCATTAATTGTGGTTTTACAATATTGCAAGCAGCTTGTTTATAAATTAATATTATTGTATCTAAAAGACAAACTAAATCATTTTTATTTAAATCCAAAGAAATTAATAGTTTTTCTTCTTCCTCTTCATTGAATATTTTTGTATTAACATTGGATTGAAGTGTTTGACAAATACGATTTATTAATAAGCGAAATTTACTGTTGTCTATTTGATTTGCTATTTTCAAACCTTGTTCAAGCCTAAATCAAATAATATTGAATTAGATAGACAATTAAAAAAGATCTATTATATTATGATTAAAAGAATCTATATTATATTATGAATTTTGAATTTTTTTTAAATATATTTAAGAATAAAATAATACTAATTGGGATAAATTTTTATAAAAATTCTAAAATTTAAATACTACCGCGGAGTCACTGTAATCCAGGTAGCCATATTATTTGACTGACAAATTTATAGGTTATGTAAATAATTTAACATAGAAAATTAAAGAAATCAATAAATATGATTTAGTATTATATCTTAATATTTTTAACATAAGTCTATAAATTAATATACACTAAAATTAAAAAAAAAAATCAAATAGTTTCGCATCAAATTTTTATATCACGATATAAACATATACATAAACACATCACATATATATTTTACTATATGTACTGTATTTTTACTTGACTGTATCAATATTGAAACTACTAAATCAACTATAATTTCTGTATTATATTTATAAATAAAATTTATATTGTGTTAAAAAAAAATAAATCTTATATCGATATTTTCTTCTAACAACAATACTTATTTATTAAAAATTTATGCATTATTGCAAATTATATATTAATGCACGTGCACATATCGTGTTATAATCGTGACCACTGAATTGATAACAATTAATAATCGTGCAAAAAACAGAAAAATTAGTTCAAAGTTCTCCAGTTATTAATTATCATGTCTTCGGAATATAATTTTTATGATAAAGTATTATTTAAAATACTTTTTGATAAAAATAATAATTATTAATGCATAATTTTAATATTTTTTTTATTTTTAGGAACATCCACGAATTTTAATTCCTGAATTGTGTAAACAATTTTACAATCTAGGATGGGTAACTGGTACTGGTGGAGGAATATCTATTAAATATAGGTTACAATATTATTATCATATTTTATAAAATTTAAAAAATATATAATAGATTAATATTTTATAATACTTACAGAGAAAAAATTTATATTGCTCCATCTGGGGTTCAAAAAGAACGCATTTGTCCAGATGAATTATTTGTACAAGATATTAGTGGAAATGATATAGAATTGCCAATAAAGAAAAATTTAAAAAAGTCACAATGCACTCCATTATTTATGTGCATATATAGATGGAGAAATGCTGGAGCTGTAATTCATAGTCATTCAAAATTTGCTGTAATGGTAACGTTACATTGGCCTGGAGAAGAATTTCGTGTTACCCATTTAGAAATGATAAAAGGTAAGTAAAATGCATAATCCTTTATTTATTTATGAAAATAAATAAATGCATAATACAGGTATAAGAAATCAACAATTAGAAAGATCATATCGTTATGATGAAGAATTAATGATACCAATAATAGAAAATACTCCATTTGAAGAAGATTTAATATATGAATTGGAAAGAGTTATTCTTACTTATCCAGAAACTTGTGCTGTATTAGTAAGAAGACATGGTATTTATGTTTGGGGTGATACATGGCAACAAGCAAAATCTATGTATGTAATTTAATTTTAACTTGATCTTAATTGTTGAATATTTTTTTATTTTTATCTATTAAACATATTCTTTTTTTAGGGCTGAATGTTATGATTATATACTTGATATTGCCTTACAAATGAAATTAAGTGGATTAGATCCAGCTGCAGTGCCAAAATAAAAAAAAGTATATCTAAATGAATTAAATCCAACTAAAATTCTAAAGAGAAAATAATAAAATTATCAATTAAGAACAATATCTATGTTCATTGATTATTTTTATAAAATAATAAATTAATATCTATATATTTTACAAAAAATTTTATATATATACATGTATTGTAATACTATTTTCTTGAATTTTTATATATTTTTAAGAATCTAAATCAAATGGTTGGAATTCTCTTCTAATTCGTTTTGCTAATTCAATTTCTTCCTCTTCATCCATTTGACAATCTTTCCAATCAGCTCGGTCATCAAGATCTAATATTCTGTCTGAAGCTAGCACTTCTCGACCAAATTGAAGTGGAAAATCTTTTTTTATTCTATAATATAATTTTTCTCTACCTGGTAATTCTACATAAAAATATAGAACACCTGGTTTTGCAATTTGTTGCAAATCAGTATGTGGAGCTAATTCTGACATTTTAAAATTATTACATTCTGCCATTTCCTAAAACAAAAATATTATCAAAATAATTATTAATATATATATAATATATGTTTATATTATCTAACAATCATTAAAAATATATACCATAAATGTTTCTTTCAGAGCTGGTATTTGATTTTTATGAACTGGTACAACTTGTAACTGACAATGAGATGTTTTAAAATTACGTTCAAAAAATACTGGTACTTTATCCATAGTAGCATAATATTTGGATATTGCAGTTTTGTATAATTCAATTTCTTCTTTTACTTCTTTTGGTAAAATAGAAAGACTCTGGTGATGTGTTATTGGTAAAATTAAAAAATGATTCTCAACTAATCCACCTCTAGCAAGTGCAATATAAACTTCTGTACCAACTGATATTACTAAATGCTTAGAAACTTCAGGACTTGATAAACAAAACCAACATTTTGCTTGATCAAATTCTGGTTTTGATCTTTTATTAGAACCTTCAGAAGATTTTGATCTTTTAGATGTTTCTTTAGATTCCATATCATAGAAAAATTGTGTCTGTTTTAATTGTTCCAATTTTTGTAAGGATGGATTATTTGATAACATTGATTTAGGATATGGAGTATCTGTTTCATCTGTAGTTTTCATAATCAAATCAGATAAACGAGTTCTATCAACAGGAGTTAGATTCAATGCATATAACCATTTCTTTTTTTGATTATTCATTACAGATGCAAGTGCTATAAATCTTGTTGCAATTTCAATATTTCCTTCTTGTAAACTTTGATTTCTAAAAATTAAAATAATAAATAAATAGCTAAAAATTTTATTTTAAATAATTTTTTTTTTTTTAAGTTTTATTTTAAATATTAAAAATTGTTATCTACCTATATGGAGGTCTTTCATAATGAATTCCTTCTAATGCTGATACATGATATCTTGGTTTTACTTGAGCAGCTAACCATGCAATTAATTTTGATCCTTGATATTTAAAGTTTGGTTTATTAGGATCTAAATTTGTAACATCAGCTGGCCAAGGAGAGCTCATCAATATGTCAATTCCACGAAAACTAGGTTGACCTTTTAAGCAAGCCTGCTTAATCGACATAACATCATTTTCATCAAAACAAATAGATTTCGTTTCTGAAGAATTATTTTCTATACCACCAATATATGCTATTTTAAGTCCAGAACTAGCAGTATATAATCCACGTTTGCCAAGATAAGTAAGATTTTGACATATTTCACAACCATCTACCTCTGGATAATTATTTAAATCAGCTTGCCTATTAGCACCAATAATATATGTTGGAACTGGTATATTTTTTATACCAATTTTATAATCTTCAAGTTCTGTATTGTTTTTACCAAAAAAATTTCCAACACATAATAAAAAATCAAAAGGTCCACTTTTTTTATTAATAGCATCGATTTTATTAAATAAAAATTTAAAATGTCCCTCAACATCTCCACAAATTAACACTTTTTGCTTTTCAGTCATATTTAACCTATGTTTTACCAAATAAAAATATGCACAATCAATATGATACAGAAATTATATTATATGAAAACTTATAAATCTTATAATTAAGATAACTTTTTATTATCATTATTCTACTAGTTTTTATCGTAAAAATATATAAATTTTCATTAACATTTTATTATTTTTTTAATATAAATAAATATCATGTACAATTAAACATCGAAATATATTCTCCTAACTTCAGTTGGAAATAAAATTAATTCCTAAATTCTCCACGCTAAATAATAGAGGGCATATCAAAACAATAGTAAGATAACACAATTTATAATAGTTTTATCATGGACTAACTATAAAATAGAGATTCAACATTCAATATATTGTACAATATATATTGTAAAATTCTACAATAGATGGCAACACTAGGATATCTCAATAATATGACTGATTTTTATATATACTTTTTCTTACTGTCCCTAAATTTCATTTCAAAATTTGTTCAAAAATCATGTATTTTAAATCTTAATAGATTTAATGTGTAAATAAACAAAGTTATAATTAAAACTTTATTTTTCGAATTCTCATTAAAATATAAATGATTATGCATATTTATATTGGTTATATAAATTTTTATAAAACAATTAATTGAAATATATAATAATTGATTCTAAATTCACAAAATCTATATATATATTTTTTTTAATTTTTTAAATATATAACTTTTAAAACTTTTAATTTTATAAATATATAACTTTTATCTTTAAAATTATTAAGAGAATATTATATGTAAATTATCAAGAGAATATAATTTTTTTATTTTATTTATAAATTTCATTTAAAAATTCTAAATTAAGATTTCTAAGTCAACTTAAAACATAAACAAACTAAAAATATATGTTTATATTTAATAATTTTAAAAAATCAAAATGAAAATATTGCAATTATTTAAATAACTTCAAATAATACTTTAATAATACATGAAAATCTAATCTAAATCTAATCGCAGCCAATTAGCTCATATTATTTGTTATACAATTTTATAATTATATTATAATATTAGTTATATATGATATAATTATAAATTATATATCAAATAATAATGATTGCCCAGGTCTCACCTCGTGGAGGTTGCTGCTGATAGGAGACCCACCCTAACCACGTCCCATCCACCCTCCTTTGCGCAAAAAAATATTAATTTTTAAATAAATTTTTCTTTTGATAGACATTTGCAAAACGTTCAAACTCTTGATCGCTGTGCAAAACAAACTACAAAAGAAATTACAAGGAAAACCGACACGAAAATCTAAAGTAATATTTCTTAATTTTTAAATTAAGAAATACATTCTTATCAATATAATTCCTATCAATATTTTATTAAAAAGCACAAAAAAAAAAAAAAAAGCATGTTAAGTGCTTTTCATAAAATATTATACTATTTTATCCATTATCCAACTTATCTACATTATATTATTTTATCCATTATCCAACTTATCTACATTATATTATTTTATCTACTTAATTAACACCCTTGATTATGCATGCACTTAATACTAAATATATTTTATAAAATATTTTCTACTATTAAATATTATTATTGAATATCTCTTATATATATTATTTTGATTATGAAAATAACTTACCTAATCAAATTTAATTGAAAATATAAATACAAATCTAACTTAATTTGCCTATTCCGTAAATTTTCTATTTTTATTTAATGGATAGATAAATATCCAAATAATATATATATAATAAAAGATATTCTTTTTATTTTTAGGGGCCCCTATTTATTATTAAAATTAAATAAAAATTAAATAATTTCTTTGAATATCCTACCTAATAGGAATCTTTTTTTCCATATGGAAAATTATTATTCCATATATATTACAATCTAAAACTAATAAAGGATGAAGAATTTTATATACTTTCTTCTTCATAATTAACTGGTTCCTGAAACAAATTATATTGCAATTTAGATTTAATAAAGGATGAAGAATTTTATACACTTTTTTTTGATAGCTGACTGGTTCCTGAAACAAACTTTAAAATAGATTTAGTAAAATTCAAGAAAAAAATTTTATTTTGTAACAATACATACGTATACTTCTTTCTTCTAATTCTTTCTTCAAAAGATATCTGTAAAAATCTCAATTATTGGATTAGTTATTAAAAAACAACAATTTATACCTGAAAAAAACATATTATTATTTAACAGAAAATCAAATCATTATTAAGTAATTCATAATTTTCAATAAAAAAAACAAACCTATCATTTAATATATTTATATATTATAATAATATTTTTGAAACAAATGCTTTGGTAATAATAAGGGATGCTGAAAAAGAAAAAAGAAAGAAAAAATGGCTAGAAGAGCCATCAAAATAATCACTCAATCCACTCAATGAAAACCCGAACAAACCGTGAGTGGAATATGTTTTTTGTTTCGCAACACTAATTTACTAAATTCTCAAAAGAAATCGCGAGGAGTGCTTTATTATATATGCAATTCAATTTATCCGAGAAAAAAAAAACAAAAAAAAAAATAGAACATATTCGAAGCATGCAATATTAATTACTAATTATTAATTTATGCACTCATTTCATTATACGCAACACTAATAGCGGAACTGCAACCATATTAGAGGTTGCTATTATATAACCACCATTGTGCAGCTCTTCTTTTAACTGCGTTAGGTGATTAGGTGGTCCAAAAACAGGAACATATTTCCACAATTCCAGTGGAAAACTTTGGGCATTTTTTCAACGCAACACTATTATAAAAAACGCGAATATTTATTAACGCAACACTATTTTTAAAAAACGCGATTATTCATCAACGCAACACTAATAAACAATCGCGATTCAACAATATCGCAACACTAATTCATAAAAACTTTAATACAAATTTATTGAATGAATGACAAGTTATTTCAAATATATTAATATGATAAATAACAATACTAGAAAATTAAAAGAAAGATCAAATCTCAATTTAAGATTAAATATAATAATTAAAATATTTAAAGACAAACGCGATACTTTTAAAATCGCAACACTAAAACAAACGCGATCATTATTTTATATCGCAACACTAAAGCAAACGCGATTATTTTATATCGCAACACTAAAACAAACGCGATTATTTTATATCGCAACACTAAAGCAAACGCGATTATTTTATATCGCAACACTAAAGCAAAATCGCGATTTGCCCATGATGACTGGATGAACGATGGGCCAGCATGCAAATTGGCCAGACGATACAACATATACTACGTATTACTAAAACGAGCACAGTGACAAAGTAGTAACAATGACTTCCCATCCTTTGAACTTGAAACAAATCCAAAAAATGAGAAATCATTCGTTGCAGCCCCTCTTCGCGACAGTTTGTCGAGGCCTCTTCGGTCTTCCTCCTTCGGGCGCAATGCCCGCTGAAACTTAAATCTAGGCTCGAGATTCACTAATCGCAAATCAAGAAAAAAAAGAAAAAAAAATGACTAAATCGCGGAAACTGAGTGCACATGAACGACCAACGATCGCAATGATCATTCTCCGTACATGCGCAAAATCTCGAGCATAACGTTCGTTTCGAAACCAAATCACGACCGCGACCACGGAATTCGAAAAATTCGACGAGCAGAACCAGAGACGAATGGTAATAATCCATTCGTCTCAGCTTTACCCTCGATTTTTCAAATTTTATTTCCTGAAACAGGTTGTCACGCGAAAACGCGCCTACCCGATCGGAGACTGTGACAACCTGCCCGGCCCTACCTACTTATAATTAACAGACATACCAGAAGTATACTACCTACCTACCTAGCCCTATATTTAAAAAATGGCAAAACAGGCATACCAACACATTCATTCCACGATTCTCACACATAATACTCGGGCGCAAATGCCTACACTAGGGAAAACGTCCCGGGACGCCTCCGACACCCGAGCTTGGCACACTACTCGCATACTCTAAACTTTACGTACCATTTTTCTGAAATCGACTGACGATGGCTAGCAACCATTGCGAAAATTGCGATAAAAACATCGCATTTCAATCGTAATTATGTACAGTTATGATTAAAATAATACGTATGACTAAGAAAACGAGATTACTGGATGATACGATATGTATTGTTATAATTTAAGAATAAGTTAATATTATTATTTATAATCCGCAATATTTAATAGCGGATGTAAAATTATTATTATAAATTGTAATTTGATTGATTAATTGTGAATGGAATATATAATAATTTGAAACGACGCAATTCCATAGCCTAATCATACACACACAATATGAAAAATACGTCGTGCACGATACACTAACACATCGTCAATCGCTAATTTTTTATTAACTTATGAACTAAGGTCATCATGCCCATTGCCTTTCTCTCACCCAAGTAGCACTTGGGCACGTGAGTGAGATCCTGGCAATGAACACGGAAGGGGTTAAATCTGAAAATCCTGAGCTAAAAAAAGTATTAATTTTCAATCTAACGAACTAATGTTCTTTAATATTTATTCGTTTTACTTCAAGTTTTAATAAATTTTTAGAAATATAATGAATTATTACTGACTTTTATATTAAATAAGGAAAAAATATATATATGTACAAATAATTAATAAGAAATTTATTTGTGATAATTAATAATAAAGGATAATTGATTTTAAATAAAATATTAATAAAAAATAACCTCAGATGATCTCTTCATCAAAACACATTTTCGAAAATGTAATAACAGTATTTAAAACTTGTTGTTTTGATTCAGAAATCTATCTGTCGCGAAATATCTTCTTGCACATATAATTTATTACATTTTTGTACGAAAGGAATACAAAACTATATTTTTATAATTTAATTTCAAACTTATGTTTATAATAAAGAAAATCGTACAATGAAGCAGGTGAAATTGAATATTGTTTATTATCATATGATAATAAATAATTATTATTATAATATAATCACAATTTTATTATTATATTATTATTATTAAATTATAAATATTATTTTAAAACTTTATTCGTACAATATTAATTATCAATATTATCTTGTTAAAAACGCGATGTGCAAGAAAATCTATCCTGATCTAATAAATAAAACAAAATGTTACTACTCACGGGTATAATAATACCCGTGGTCACTGTGCTCGTGCAAAAATCTACGTATACAACCAGTCACTCGTGTCGATTCGGATCTTTCATCCTACGACATGATTGAGTGACCAGAGGAACAGAAATGCATGCGACTCACCATTGCTGCGAAGAATCTGCGTTGTCATCTATACTGCTGTGGGAAGTCGTAAAATATCTATAACAAAAAGCAAAAGAACATAATTTAAAATACAATCTATATTTTGAAAAAATTGAAATAAGAAAAAATAAAATTCTATTAGAATAGATAATATAATAATAATAAAGATTGAAATTCTAATGGATTTTAATAATAATAAAAATTTTAATAATTTTAATAATAATAAGAATCTAATAGAAAAAACTTGAAATTTAAAAATTTAATGATTTAATGATTTTGTTTTATAGATAGAAGAATTTAAATAGAATAAAAGAATAGAATAATTACCTCTTCGTGTGATGGATGATTGCCTTATGCTCTTGAAAAAACACTGACTCTACCCTGTACCGAAAACGAATATTTATAGAAAAAAAAAAATAAAAATAAGAGACTAACACTTCGATTTATAATCGATGAACAAACACTGATTCTAATTTCGCGACTATATATATATATATATAATTAGATTAAATTAGAGCAGTAGTGCTCTAAAAAAGATACTATTACGAAGCAATCACTGACTCTACCAACCGCATTGTGCGCGGTCAAAAATTTTTTCAAAAATCCAGGGGATGATGACAGCATCTTTAACAGAATATAGAATATTATATGTAATTTTTTTTTACAAAACATAGCTTTGATTATTTAAAAATTTTAAAATAATAATAGATATAGTAGATATTCTATTAAATTCAAAATTTCAAAAATAGAGAATTAAAAATTTAATAAACTTTAATAATTTAAAATTTAAGAATTAAGAATCTAATAATTCATTTCAGAAAAATTAAAAATTAATGTTTTTAAAATATCAATTTCTTTTCTTAATAATACAAAAAATAAAATAAAATGATTGGAAATATGAAAAAATAATTACCTCTTCGCGTGATGGATGATTGCTTTATACTCTTCAGAAACACTGACTTTACTCTATACCGAAAGCGAATATTTAAAATAAAAAAATAAAAATAAAAAATTATTAACGCGTCCGTTTATATTATATAATCGGCGAACAAACACTGATTCTAATTTCGCGTATAATTATTATAATTAAATTTAATTAGAGCTCTTATGCTCTAAAAAATATTAAAAATACTACGAAACAAACACTGACTCTACAGACCACATTGCACGTGGTCACATTTTCTGAAATTAAAACTAGATTAATGGGAAGGGATAAAGCAGGAAAAGAAATAAAATATTTTTTTGATATTTTTCTTCCTTTTCCTATTAAGCATTTGTTCTAAAAATATTACTATTTTTTAAAGTTATTTAAAGTTATATTGATAATATTATATATTTTAAAGTTATATAAATAACTATTAATAAAGCTATAATTATATAAGCTATATAAAATTATTAATTATGAATAAAGGCAATATTATAGATTAATGAATTTCTTAATATGTATTAATATGCATTAAGAAATTCATTAGTTTTATTTTCTATTATTTTTAACTATAATATTTTCGAAAATTAAATTATATATTACTTAATAATGATATGTATCATTAATAATTCAATAAAAAAAAAGAATAGAAATGTAAAAAATTTTTAAACTTTACCAGTTCTGTATGATGACGTCCATATTGAAATTTTTCCCGCCTTGTATATCATCCCAATAATCAATTAATAATCTGAAGAAAAGAAAACCAAAACTTTAAAATAAAAGTACAAAATGTACAATAAAATTAATTATGTTAAAATAAAATAATAATTAAACTTAAATTCTTTTTTAAAAACTTTTTTAAAAACTTATGGCGAGCTATTTTATAATTTTAACCTTCACATAGATGAATAAAGAAAAAAGCAATAATTTAGCCTTTAAATAATTATAATAATAAATGAATCAATTATAACAAAGATATTAATTGTATAATAGATACAAATGATAAAGAATTCCTATCACAATAAAGAATTACACCAAAAAATAAGCAAATATTACGCACAAATAAATTACACACCTCACAGAAAAATGATACGTCTGAACACTACTAATATCGAGAGCAGAATGATACCTCGTACCACAATTTCGATTATCGAATCGTGAATTAAGGAGGGGATACGCTCGAAAGTTTGACAACAAATTGAGTCATGGACATGAAATCTCAATTTCTTGGAATACTCGTAATATAAGAAATGTTTACATTTTCAAACATAACATAGACGAATAAGAGAGATAGATATATAAACATAACAGATGACGCATTTAAAAGACGTATTTAATATATTATTAAAGTAATATAATTTGACGGAAAAAATTGATTCTTTGGTTCTAATGAACTAATTACTATATATTCATTGTACAATAATATAAATAAAAAGACAAATGAAATTTATTCTAAATATTTTTGCGAAAAGAAATAAAATCTTACCATATTTGAAGAAAAATAATTAATAATTTGGCTATGTGTAATAAATTCTTGTAATGTATGCATTCTTTCGAAGTCATTTCGGCATAATCGAATAATAATCTATAATAAAAATCGAGATCACAAAAAAAAATATTTAAAATTAAAATTATATTAAAATAAAAACAATAATTAAATTTAAATTTTGACTAGAATGGTTATAGTACAAGCAAGGTTGGTAACCTCAATAGTCAAATAGATGATAGAAGGAAAAAATATAAAAGAACTTAAAAAACTCATGAATTCCGTAATTATAATGTTTAATAAATTATTGAATAAATAAGTAAAACAATAATCTATAAATTTGATGATATAATAAAAGCAAAATTACTTACTACATAATCAAATCGAGCTGATGCGTCCGATCACAATGATTTTCGAGAAAAGAATGATACCATGCAATACAGATTCGCCTAGGAGCTTTCTAATTGGTTGAAACGATGTGGTCCTTATTTTCTTAAGCCGCGCGAAAATTAAAGTATTATACAATGCATTTTAATTGACGATTTCTGTAACATCAAAATTTTACGAAGATTTCTTTATTAAAAATATAAAATTATATATATGAAAATTATTTATCAAAATTAATTTAATATAAAATACAATTTTGTGTTAATATTTAACACAAAAAATAATCAAATTAAAAAATTTTGAAATATTATTAATGAATACAAAATAAA
The DNA here is from genome assembly GCF_014066325.1 of Apis laboriosa. Taxonomy (NCBI): domain Eukaryota; kingdom Metazoa; phylum Arthropoda; class Insecta; order Hymenoptera; family Apidae; genus Apis; species Apis laboriosa. The sequence goes on from NW_025223180.1 coordinate 6,034,617, forward strand.
AATTAATTAAAATTAAAATAGAAATTAAACAAATATTAAAAAATGAATGAAATATAATATAAAAAAAAATAAATTGAAAATAAATAAAAACTAAGAATTAATTTCCATGTTATCTATCACTTTTTATTGTCATCCCATGTCGTTCAAAAAATTTAAACTTAATCTTAATTCTAAGGAATTCTCTAATAAAATTCCACATAAAATTGAAAATTCAAAAGAAGAATAAAAAAAAAATAATTTGATTCTCGAAAAGCAAAGAAATGAAAAGATTGAAAGTACATATTATAATTCATCTTAAATTAAGGAATATAATTTTGTGTAGAGCATATTTATATATATTTAATCCATAAATATTTATTTTATATTTAAAGATTTAAGATTCTAAAATGCATACATTCAATTCGCCTGATAATTCTATTTTACGATAAGTGTTAATAAAATAATATCTGCAATTTAATTTAGATAATTAAAATACTCAAAAGAAATTTGATATGAATCTAAATTGGATTACGTAATTCTTGATTTGTTATCATTTTTTAAGAATAATCCTTTTTAAGAATAATTTTTTAAAGAATAATCCTTGAAAAGTTTTCAGTAATGAAAGAATCTATAACATGTGTAGTCTATAAAAATGATACCAAAATGATACAGGTTTCGTAAAATGAAAGATCTACACATGGAGACATAAACTTAAAATAAAAAAAAAAATTACAAAATATTAATATTAATGATTAATTTAAATATGAAAATATAAAAATAGATAAAAAACAATTAATTATAATAGTAAATTAAATTAAAAAATTATAAAATATAGAAAGAAGATTATTAATATTAGATTTAAATATTAATTATAAATATTTATAATAATAAAATATCTAATAGCTATAAAAATTAAAAAACAAATTAAAAAAAAATTATTTTATATTTTTAAATTTATTTATTAATTTAATTATTATTATATAAAATAGGAAAAGAACAGAAATAGATTAAAAATTTTTGAATCAATATATATTCTAAAGTATCAAATAAAACAATATAGATAAAAAGATTAAATAGTAAGGATGTGGATAAAAATAAGGTAAAAATTGATCTTTAGTATCTTTTGAGTATTGAGTATTGAGTAAAAACATCTTTTCAAAAAATAATCTTTCTAAAAACATTTAAGAGATGGCGTTAATAATCAATTCTTACATTATCTCTATCTTTTTCTTATTATTTGCTTTTCTTGTCTATATTAATTTCATTTACGCCACTCTAGAGATGGCGTTGATTTCCGAATTTTTAATCTATCTCTGTCCTTCTTCCACTATTTGCTCTACATTTGCCGTAAGAATGCGATCAATGATGTAAATATTAATTATGAAATGTCAGTTGAATACATTATTACATTTTTTTTATAAATACATTATATCTTAATATATCTCTTTAATATAAATAATATAGATATTAAATTCGATTCTGATTCGACGTTTGATATTTAAATAAATGAAAGTTTGAGCTGGTTTGATAATAATGAAAGTAGAAAGAAATTTTGAAGCATTTTGACAAAAAGCAACATCATCGAAGATTATTTTATTAAATTATTCATCTATCTTATGTATTTTGTCTATTTATATATTGATAAATAAATATTTAAGAGACTATAGTCGATAATAACGAAAATGATAAAAATTTTAGAAAATACTTTTCAACCGTCGATATATTTGTCGATACAAAATTGTTAGTGATTATTTGATGATGCTTTTTACATATACGTAATTTGAATAATATTACTTTGTATTAATTAAAGTTATTTTATTAAAATAAAAGATATTTGATTAAAATTAAACGTTTTATTTATAATTGAAATATATTTTATTTGATGTTTCAGATCATGTAAAGCTAATCATTTATACAACACGCAATATTATTTTTAAAAATAAGTTTTAACTAAGAAAAAATTGAAAACTAAAAACTTTGTTGCGAATTTTCGTGTGGTAGCATAATAATTTGGTCGTGAGAACTTGTTCCGAATAGACCACACCGTATCGTCAAATGACCAACATCTGGAAGTGATTTTCATGTCGTAAAATCTTACTACCTACCTGCTGACCGTGCATAATTTCGCATATATATCATTAAAAATACAACCGTGACAAAAATACTATTAAAAAATCATCCGTGACAGATCAAAAAAGAGAGAGAGAGAGAGAGAGAGAGAGAGAATAAGAAAATACGAATGATATGATGGATAAATTTAAACAATTTCCAACAGATAAATAATTTTCAAAGTTTTCAAATCATTATATAATAACTCGATAATGTATCTTCTGCATTCGTTTAAAATATGTTTGACCGCGAACAATAGAGAAAAACCGGAAGAATTTATTTGGAGAACAGAAGAAACTTACCCTTGGGCTTACTGGTAGCTAAAAAAACTGCAAATAAATACACACCTTTACACAAACTCGTGTATATACAGTCACACCTACATAAGGAATTCGTATAACCCAGCCAGTTGCTGCGGTGCGCAAGAGTAATAAAAAAAGAAACACGAGAGGAAAGGACCGTTGGCAAAGAGAGGCGGCAACGGAAGCAACGTCGAAGAGATGTTATATATATGAAATAGAATGAGAAAGAGAAACGGTACACGCGTACGTCTGTGTTAGTAAAATTATGGTGGGGATGGTTACATAGAGTCGCTACTAGGCGTGGCATATGGAACCACCCAACCGACCAATCAGAACAGGAGGCGTTATCTAGACGTATAACAATGCTTCGTGTAATACATAGTTCAGTGGTTCTCAACCGGTATAAAATCAACTTTTTGACCGTAAAGATATCGTGCAATCGTGAAAATTTTTTCAAATATACGGTTCGAGCATACGCCTTGTATGAAATAAAAGCTCGAAAACTAATTGTTTCTAAATTACATGGTCATAGAAAATAATTAATCTGTGCGAGCAGTATATTATCCTCATGAAAGCCTTTATCACACCACGGTGGGATGAAACAGGGCTTAAGTACCGCCTACGTTAGAAATCATTGACACAGGCGCAACTCGTGAGGTTATGCGGCTGCGTTGGTACGACGAAAGCTTTTCCAGAATCCGGAACGATAGAAGGAGGCAGAGAAACAAAGAGAAAGCGATGAAGAGAGAGATGATGAGACAGTGGTGAAAAGAGGGACAGAAAGGGAGGTGCGAACAGAGAGAGAAAGATGGAAGAAAGGGTAGCAAGTTGGAGGAACGTTGGTCTACGCTCGGTGGGGAGTCCAGCGTGCACCGTGCATCCAGTTGTATACCTAAATGCGTACGGCACTGTTTTAATAGTACACACGCGTAGTCACGGCCCAATGAATTGATCCCGCGAGGTGCATCCCCCGGATAAAAAAGATGTCGCGCCATCTTTGAGGGCACTCCCGCTTCCAGAGGGCTAGCGCGCGCATTTTCGATCGTGGACCGTCACCCAGCGCATAGGTTTTTCTCTAAGCAAACGCGCGTGTTTAAAACAAGTTTTGATTAAGAATGAAAGAATCATTAAATTATCGCCATAAATCGTTTAAAATTGCCGCTAAATTATGGGACCGATAATGTTAAGACCAATGAAAAAATAAAATTTGATTATCGTAAAATTATTATTTAAATAAATATTGAGATATGTAATATTCCAAACATTAAATGTTTATAATTCGCAATATTTTAATATGCAGTGTTAACACAGAATAACTGTCAGCTCTGCGTAAGATGGTTTAAAAAATTAACATTGTAAAAGTGTCATTTCGATCGCGTTCTTGATGTATAATCGAAAACGAAGGTTTCCGTTTACATTCATTGAAGTTCCGTCGGGCGGATAAAGATGTGTGTGAAAGGAAGTGAACAGTAATTTTTTATCAAGACTTACTTAGAACAGATCGTAATTAACACGAAGTACTTTCAGTGTAGAAAAAAATTGTGACGTATATATTTCCTTTTTTTTTTATATATGTATATATATATATATGTATATGTATATATAATTGAACACTTTTAAGAAACTTTTTTATGAATATTTTATAAAAATTTAAATTTCGAATCGTTAATAACATGGAACAATTAACAATAGTGTAGAGTAACATTTATAATTAATTACAGAAGAGAAAAAAAAAGTCAGTAGAATTAGTTAATATATAAAGAAATAACAATAATATTCGATGGAATTCCGTGAACGATTGAAGTGCGTCAAGTACCGACGGCTTGATCAAAGTGTTCGCTCTTTGAGACACCCCCGCTGCCAAAATTACTTTCGCACCAAGGGTGACTAATTGACTCTTCCCGGTGAAATACCGGTGAGATTATGGGTTTATTTAAAGGTAAGTAAAACCAGTCAGATTTACATACTTTTGCATTTAAATAAATATCTGCAAGTTGCAAAGGTAAGTACAAAATACTTAGCTATAATAAAAAAAAAAAAAAATATGATAGAAAAGAAACAATCAATAATTATATGGTCAATCTAGATAGGTATATTAAAACAGATTTAAATTCAACAGTTTAATTTCAAGAATTTAAGTTTAAAATTCAAACTTAAATATATGAATACTATTGCACATTATTCCCTTAGAATTTCCGCAGAATTTCAAATTATTTTTCTTTTACGATTTTGATTAAACGATTTCATTTCAATATTTTGATATTTTGATATCTTCGAAATGAGTAACGTGCGAAAATTAAAAGAAAAAGAAAAGGTTTAACAAACGTCAAACCGCAAAACACTCACCTATTAAACACATCGATCATACAAATCTACATTTTCATTGTAACAATTTCAATGAAAATATATCGATTCGCATTCACAGGTGTAATTTGATTCGATAAATCTGGATGCTGGCAAATTGTTCGTCTATATCCGTCGAACGTATCCCAATATATTGCATTACGGTACCCGCATGCTGTCCCATGGGAGACTCAACAATCACTTTTTCACCCCTTTCCCTTATAACTTTCTTGAGAAACGACCTTTGATCCCAAAAAAAAAAAGAAAAAAGAAAAAAATTCCCACTCTACGCTATAAATATACCATAAAGTACCATAAAAATTGCTCAAACAATAATTCGGTTCACGTGCCAGCATTCGACCCTTTAACCCTTAAAAAACAATTTTACCGGTGTTTCTATCGACGAATCGAGAATGCGATACGCATGCGATAAATTAACACGTTAACAGGCGCGCGTGTCAGTTTTCACGGTTGTTCGACGTTGGTTCTAATCACTTAAGTATCCCGCCGCGTCGTCGTTTCGAAAACATTTCCACACGACGAAAGCGAAAGGGGTCGAAATCGAATTCCTCAAGATGGATGAACTCTATTTCAAGATAATCAGAATACGTGGATATAGGTGTAACGAGACGCGGCCCGAGTTCTCGCCGTTTTTAAGCGCTGTTAAAGTAAATAGTGCGCGTGTTACGTGCCCCGTGACAAGGGGCGTGCCGTTTCCTAAAGTCATTTGTCGAGAAAATGTCCGGCTTTCGAACGTGATCCTTTTCCGTGTTCTGCTCGGTACCCTTCCATAGCTTACGGAACGGAGAAAACTTATGTCTCCGTGCAGCTGTCGCGACAGCGTTAAATCTCGCAGGAACCCGTCGCTGCTTCTTTTTTTTTTTTTNTTTTTTTTTTTTTCTCTCTCCTCCTCCCCTTCCCTCCACAAATTCCAACAACCAACCACTGCGTGTTTTGAAAAAACTTTTTTTTTTTTCTCTTTTTCGAACTATGTATCATTTGTAATACGTAGATTTGTATCTTTAAGCGTATGAAACATTTTCGAGCATTTTTTTTTTCTTTTTCTTTTCTTTTTTTTTTTTTTTTTTTTCATCCATACCAATCGCACCGTTGTTTCGAAAGAGGTTTTCCGATTAATTTTCCAGGGAGATTTCTATGTTTGCTTACTTTCTTTTTTTTTTTTTTTTTTTTTTTCTTTTTTTCGTTTCGTTCGAATTCCTTCAACGGCACGTGGTGACGAAAGAATTAATTCCACGAGAGGTTCCACGAATCCGCGGTCTTCTAATCTTGATTCTTTATCAAAAAAATAATAAAGGGCGATCGAGAGTGATCGGAGAGTGGTTAAAACAGATTAAGATTGTTTATTTGTTCCCGATATTTTTCGAGTGGAACGACATTTCAAACGTAGAACAATTCATCGTCGATTAACATCGCCGTTTCGAAAATGAAACGTTTTGAGTTAACTAATAATAGTAAGATTGCACGCAACATCCTGGCACGTGCGTAAACAGCTCTTAGGTAACTTCGGCTCCGAGGCTCACGACACAATAGTCGGCAGAATATTCGCCGTTTTGCAAACGTCGATTCACAGAAATCTAAAACTGGCAGTGTCAACAACTACGGTTTTCTTATTCATTGTTACCAACGAGAAAAGAAACGTCTAATTTCACTTCCAGCCCTTCGACTTACCTCATAGGGGATCTAAAATTAAACTCGCGCCAAAAATTTATTTAGTCTGTAGCATTGTCGTCTCCGCTATCGGAAACAAATCAAATTTGTCGACGTCGTTAAATCACGGCTCGGCCGTTCAACGCCCGAGACCGAGAGAGCAAATACAGAGGCCCATAAAGTCGCGTTCCTACACGAATCACCCTTATGCACAGGCAACCCAGTGTGACAGCGTCCTCGATGAATTTTTATGCTTCCATTTTCTTTTTTTTTTCTTTCCCTTTCTCTTTCAGCTCTCTCTTCTCGAAAAGAAAACTTTCTTAATGACCAAACGTATCATTCACGATATTTATATTTAAGTTTCACGCGTTGGAACACAAAATTGGCCCGTTTATTCCGCCTCGTTCCGAGCGTGGACGGGAATTTAATCAATAAATTTTACGAGCTCTAAAAAAAGAACGTATACATAAATATTTTTTAAACGATTTTATATATATATATATGTATGTATGTATAATTATTATAATATATTATAATATATAAAAATATAATATAATATATATAATATAATATAATATAATATAAAAATATATATAATATATATATATATATATATTTTTTTTTTATTCTAATTCGACGGATTAATTTATGAATAGGAAATCATTTGTCTCGATTTCCTGTCGTTTCGAGAGGAGAAACAAGAAAGTGCGAAAAGTGATCGCGATCACTTTTCCAAAGGATCTTCGGCTAAGATCAGAGAAAGCCGCAAACTAGCCAGCTGTTACACGGTCGTTTTAGCGGGCGGATAGGTGAAAACGATTTAAGCGTTTCGACATGTGTAGAAACACGACATCCGATACTTCCTTACCGAGACCTCCTACTATGGTCGGTGCTCGTCCGATTGAGATTTACGATGTTGCATCTTCTAAATGGCATGAGATCGCCTGGTACACGGGTTATTGAAGTCATTTATAGCGCAACAAGTAAATAAATTTCTCGCCACTAATCGAGAATCGCGTTAATTCGTATTTTCTTTTTTTTTTTTTTTTCACTTCGAATAATTATTCATCTCGTAATTATACTTTTTAACAGGTTTTTCACTCGTTATTTTTTTTTTTTTTTTTTTTTTACATCGCGTTTCTAACATCGCGTCGTCGTGGTAAAAATTATTTATACAATAACAAATAACGCTATTCAAATATGTAAATAGTGAAATCGCAACGAAATCGGAAAAACGAAAAAGAAAAAAAGAAAGAGAGAAAAAAAGTAACGATTAGCAAATGGTTACGATCCTTTGAAAAAATGATACTAAAAATAAAACGGAAGTTTCTTTCTCAGAAAATGAAGTATGAATAATGCAATTTACAGTGTTTTAAGACAAAGAGGAGTAACGCATCCTGTACAACTTCAGACTTTGTTTCTCCTTCCAGAAGAAACTGTGTGAGACAAAGATAGAAATTAGTGGAGGGAGGAGGTAAGGGATGCCTTCCTTTACGTGAAATCTCTGTATTCTCCGTTCTCCGTGTATACCGTGTATGTAATTCTCACATGACTAAAAAGGGGAGCCCGTGGTGGGGAGATATGTAACATCGGGATCCCGAGTCAAACTCGAAGTTTAGTTTTGCTTACGACTACCTTTAAGTTCCGCGCCGCGCCTCTTGTCCTCTGACCTGAGTCACGACGCGACTCGAAGAAAGAATGATAGTGAGCCGTCATCTTCGAAAAAATTTTGTGCCATTTGTCATCGCCAGCAACACGATCGGTGTCCCACCATTTCTTCAACGAACAACGAACAACGGATATTTGGATATCGTGTGAATTCAATATGAAGAGTGAGTACTCGTTTCGATTCTCCAATAATCGATCATTTCCATCACGCTTTACGTAAAGTGTCTGTATATATTCGTAAAAAATTATCGTCAAGGGACGTATAAAATATGGGAAACGAGTGATACGATACGTATTATTCCTATAATTTCGTCGAGTATTATTTATTAAGAGAGAGGAAAAAGAAGAAAAAAAAAAGAAGAAGAAGAAGATTATCGTTCGCAATCGACGTTCCATTCGTTCGTTTTCGTCGAACTTTTTCCCTTGGATAAAGAAAATTTGTCCGGATGAAAGGAACCGATTTTCGGTAATTTTTCTCTTCCCGTGAGTGGAAGTGGACGCGTTCTTGCGACTTCCAATAATCCTGCTAAATTGCTAGGCCGGTCGTTCAAAGTTCGTTCGTGTATCGGGTTGGCTTAGTGAAACGGGAGAGAAATCGTTAAATAAAAGCGACCATGGAGCTGAGGGCCGAGGGAACACGGCGAATAGTAAAAAAAGAGCAACGTGTGTCGCGGGTCGTCACGGCAGGCAACCCCCATCGTAGCTTATGGCGTACGGCCACGTGAGATTCAAGAATTTCGTCAGGCTCTGAGTTGCCTTTTGTCATCGACTCGGTCCTGAGTTCCAGTTCTTAATTCGCAACGGCGACAACGAGTTACAGTCGAGTAAATTAACATTACATTATTTCTTCTCCTTTTTTGGTCACGATGTTAAAGGGTGGAGGTGTAAATTATTTTTCTCGCAGATTATAATTACGTATTTTAACTGATTTCCACTCTGCAGATCCTTTCTTTAAAATTTTGATTTTAACAATGGAACTAAAATCACATTAAATTGACATTAAATCGGGACTTTTTTTATTTCTGCAATTACTAGAAGAATATATCCAAGTTCTTTTTATTCAAATAAAAAACGTAATTCCATTCATTGTTTTAAAAATTATTTAACTTAAACTTTTATATATAATTTAATCACGTACATAAATATCCTTAGATGTAAGATAATTCTGGTATTGATTTCGCGTTCTTTTTTTTTTTTTGTCTTCCTTCCATTTTTTCTTTTTTTTTTTTTTTTCTTTTCCTTTCTTTAAATCATTTATCACTCGCGAGAAGAACTTAATTGCGAAAAATCTATTTATAATTCAATGATTTCATATTAATAATTGTGTAAAGAAGTGCAAGATAGATCCCGATGAACCATATAATTGTCTCATTACTGTTGCACTCATGTGCATATTTTTATTGCGAGTGTAGTTGATGCTTACAGTATATGCAAGTCTGATTATGGTACAAGATGCCTCGTCAGCATAACAGACATCCTTGTTATCGTAGCGGCGTCCAAGGTTACATCGTTGGTGCTTAACCGATTTGTTCTTGTTCCCTCTTTTATTTCCTTCTTTTTCCACGTGTACACGTTTTAATCGACCGATGCGTGAATGTTCCGTTGTATCGCAGCTTCCCCAATTAATTCCATTCTCCCCGATAAATATCCGTATCGCGGATTAAATAACTTTTTTTTTTTTTTTTTTTTTTTTTTTTTCCCCCGATCGACGCGCGTCCAATCGAGAATTTATGAGATTTCATTCCGTCGATTATCCCGACGATATTTCGCAATCGTTGTATTTATTATGTATAAACACAAAGCGGTAACGCGTAATGTTGGGCTTAAAAACCTGCATAAAATAAAAACGCGCGATTATTCGTCAGATCAAATGAATTTTTATTTTTCGTCGCTATTTTAATTTCCATACGTGTGAAACACGATTCGCAACCATTTTCATGGCAAAATATCGTTGAGATAGGGCAGAATGGCGCGCAAAGTCGCTTTCTTCGACTGCTTCTCTTCTCCGCAGCAAAAGAGTCACGACCGTGAGACGAGTCGTGGCGTTTACAGCCGAATCGAATGGCAAAAGCAACGAAACACGGACCTGAGAAACTGCTGCCTCGTCAGTACCGATTGCCTGTATGCTACATCTTGTATTTCTTTATAAAACAAAGCATTTGTTTCTTTAAAACACGTAGAAACTCTGTTACAATAATCCAAAATCTAATTGAAAGAGTCGGAAGAAAAGAAAAAAAAATGACAAACAGATTAAAAATATTAAAAATCGTTGGAAACAAAAAAATATATATATATATAGTCAAAGATCGTTGGAATTTTCTTCGTAGAACAATCTGATATTTAATATTCGTTGATAGTGTGTGTGTATGTATGTGTGTCTGGATATGTATTTGTGCGATCAAAGAGTTTCCATATTCTTTGTAATAACGAAGCGGAAAAAAAAAAAAAAATCTTTGCTAAAATTCTATTCTGACCGATATTCTTCGAGAAGAATACCAAGAAACGAGCAAGTTCGCTAGCCGATTGTTATACTTTCTCTGAAAGTGACCTCGTGGATTCGCAGAAACATTGCAAATATACGACCACCCTTGGTTCTCCGCTTTCTTTTGACATGCTTCCTCCTCCGAGGACTGATGTATATCTCGGGGTGAGAGTGCATAAACGTGAAGGTGATAATAAGCCGTAAAGACTGTGAGACGCATCAGGAATGCGTGAAGCGTTTATTCCCTTCAGGTTTACGAACGGCTGGATGTCGAGCACAGGCCAATCATCAAACTGGCAATATTTTAGGGAAATTATTGCGTTGCGAGATGTCACCGATACCTCGACCGTTTTCTTATTCTCTATTACGGGGTGAAAATTCATTTCGAAAACGATGGTACGGAAACTTGTTAAAGAAATAATGGTTTTAATGTTTGTGAATCGATTATTAATACATCCGTAACTAATCAAACGGTACACGTGACATTAATGAATTGGCTGTGAACATTTTTCGATGTTCACGTTCGCATCTTTTTACGAGAGAAGAAAGAAAGACGAGGAATAGTGTGTTATTGGTGATTTATGTGAGACGGTCTAGACGCCGTCTTTACAAATATTTGTAGTAAACACTTCCTTCCTGATATCTTCGACTTCTTCTCCTTTTGATTTGTGTGCTCAATTTATATCAATCCCTATATCATAATTCTCGGGAGCATCAGGGTGAAGAGAAAAGCAGAGAGATAATGGATCGCGGGAATCCGCCGCGGTATTTTCACTTTTCTCCGTTTGATTTAGATACGAAATGCGCGATCGTTTATTCAATAGAATTCTGTAAATACTATTATATCCGGATTTTTTTTCGATTATATATAATATTATATATTATAATAACGCGTAATTAAATAAGGTAAAATAAAATAGAGAGATAATAATATTGCGGAATGGAGAGAATAGAAAAGAAAGGATCTCTATAAAGATCGTGTAAAATTTCATGCGATTCAGAAATCAATAATATGAATTTTTAAAGGAAACGAGTAAAAAACAGAAAATATGGGAGTTATCTATAAAAATTCTGACGCCAAGGAAACAACAAATCGTGTTGGTTGACTGTAAACCAAAGTGCGAAAATAATAGTACGTTAATTTTAACGTAAGGCGTCGTATTGTTTCAAATAATATCCTATTCAACAATGCTTCTCATTATCAAAAGATTGTACATCATCTGTTCGTTAATTAAAGCCTTGTAAAAATATTCCTCGAGTTCTTACAAACACGGACAATACACACCCTTTTTTCTTGTTTATCTTTTCCATCGTTTGAAATTCAATTCGCGTCGGACAAAATTGTGACAAAGATGCAAAAGATGAAGTTGCGCGAACGAAAACCATTGTTGAATTTCCCCGGAATTCCGTCAAACTGTAATTGGAGAATATTTTTCCTTGCACACGCCCGTTGCGATGATGCGTCTATGCAAGCGGCGTACATAGAATGTTATACTTTGTAGAGTGTGGCGTCATTCAACGCAGTGTACGTGTCCAAGTGGAAAACACAGGCGACACCAATTATCCATTTTTGCACGGAATTATCGCCGTCGACCGAGATAACAGTGACCATGCCCGCGTCCTGTACAAATCGTTTACAAAAAGAGAAGACACTCTCCAGAAATATCATCGAACTTGGAATTTCCGCGATGGCCTTGCTCGTTATCGCTATACACGCGAAACACTTCTCGGATCAAAATAATAAACGAACATCTGAACAACCCCGTGTATCGATACGAATCACCCGAATTCAAGATAATCGACGAATAATCTTTCTAATTTTTCTACTTACTTTTACAGTAATATCTTCCTTATAAAAATAAAAAAAAAAAAAAAGAAAGAATCTAAAAGAGTTGAACGCCACCAATTTTCTCCTTGGGAGGAGAAAAAGAAAGCAAGAGAAATTCTAATTCTAGAGGTTGGGTTAGGAGTTTTTTTTTTTTTTTTCATTTGTCTTGGCTTACGTCTTGTCATCAGTCCCGAGGATGACATCGTGTACATTGGGTGGCCATTTTAGAGATACGCCTGGACGATCAGTCACACTCAACGTCAGGACTGAAGTGACTTAGTTTAGGGCTGTTTAAGGGCGGGCTGTTCGCGGATGAAAAGCTGGGGGCCTCGCCCATTCGAGACCGTCGGGGGTGCGAGTCTCTCTTTCCTGTGTAGTTCCACCGTTTCTCTACCCTCTCTACCTCTTCTCAACGAGCTACCAACTAACAACGTGAATGAGAGGGCTGACTTTTCTACTAGCCAACCTTCTCCCCTCTGTTTCATCCCTTTCTCTCTCTCTCTCTCTTTTTCCCTCTCTCTTTCTTCTTCTCTCCACCCTATCTTTTTTTCTCGAAACCACTCGGAGAACTATATCGTCATTGCACCAGAGTACGTACACACACGATCCCAGCAGAAACGTTTCATTTTTGTGCTCGTACATATCGTCTTTTGGTGGTTTACGTGCAACAAGGGAGGCTTTCTCACGCGCGACATTTCCTCTTCGTACCGAGGGGTTGTTAGATTTCTTCCCTCAACCATCGGGGGGAGAGCAGATTGTAGTTACACTAATTGTTACTCGTACGCTTTTGTGCGACAAAATACCCGCGTTTTACTTCCACCCCACAATTAAAGATCCGTCGAGGAGGTTATACGCAATCTGAAACTTCGTTCCTTTCCGCCTTCGCGAAAGTTCGGCTCGTTTGAGTGGAACGGCGTTATATATATATATATATATATATATATTTCAGTGAAACATTGTGCACTGTGCGCTCGAATTCCAGGAAAACGTGAAGAAATTCGGTTATCATCCGCATACAATTTCCAGCCACCGCATGCGACAATTTAACGATTTGCCCGGCACGGGTTTACAGGCCTAGTTCTCGTGTTTCATCATCGCGACTCCGGGCGTCTAAACACGGTATCGAATTCACGATCGGTGGCTGATATCTAACTTTTAACACTTACATTTGCTTATCTAAATTCTACAATCTTACACTGCCTATAAACATGTTGCAACGAGGTATCGATGTCCAATTCCAATAGATTTTTTATTATACACAAAATTTTTTCTCCAACTTTATTACCGTTTGAGCGAAAGCTAGTTAGAGATACATTTAACCCCGATATTAACATCGATCTACTCCATTCCGTATTTATAACTTATCACATTGTACTTTTTTTAATCCCAAACGCGTATTATCCCATGAAAGTTTAATAATCAACGCTCGATAAAGAAGCAAACGAACGAACCTCTGAATTCTTCGAATCTCTACATTGAAGCGAAACAACCTAGCTAGGTGAAATCAAAATAACCTAGCCTACGATGATAAACGTACGGCCTCCTCGTTTACCCACCTCGAAGCCGCGGCGATCGTACCACGCTTCGGTGGCGAGAAATCGGGTTACCATGTTTCTTTTAAATAAACGGCCGCGGCAATGAGATCAGCCGGCTTGCCGCGGTTGTGTATCAACTGTTGACTACGCTCGAAGACGTAGAGAAATCCGAGGTGGTGCACAATTCGACGGGTAAGACGCGTGGAACGGGGGAGGAAAGGTGTAGGATTACCAAGCTTCGTACGTTCGTACGGTTGACTCGCGACCATTGTTTGTTGGGTCCACGAACAACATTGTAAGTAAGTGGAGTATGTAGCCCATGGGGATCGTGGGGTCATAGCTGGCCGGGACCACGTGTTGTACCGTCTACGTATCAAATGGGAGGTATATAACGTAAGAACGCAGATATGTCAGCGAGAAAAGAAGCGTGGATCGGCCCTCGTGATTCTGGCGTGGTCAGCGAAATGGAAGGGAAACATGGCATGGTGGTAATTTAAACGCAGTTGCGATTCCAAGTATCGAGACTGGTATCAGGCCACGGCTCCACGTGGAATCGCGAGCATGCGATACAAGCAGAAGATCAACGTATCATGATCATTGGAACACGTGTCAGGTTGAAGAGTAAAAAAGAGTAAAACGGTGTAATAATCTAATTGTTCGATCATTCGAGTATCGTGTTGGAAATAATTGATATTTATCGCGTTGATCTGTATTTCAATTCGTGCTTTCGTTTCGATATTTTGTTTAAGAAAGAAAATGTAATTTATTTAGAGAATTAAACGCAATGAGATGATTTTAATCGGACGATATATTTGATATATTTTCTATTCTTTTCAATTCCGTCAACACGGTGATCACAAGTATCGCTCGCGATTAGGACGTATAGCTTCGTGTATTAAAGCAAATTTTAATGAGAAGACTGAAAAATTGCATTGCTAAAATTCTCTCGGTTTTAGAGAGCATTTACGCTCAACGTTACTTGTATAGCTTACTAACAAATATTCTTCGTTGCATCATTGTTTATCACGGGTATAAATATACGTTTAAACAAAAATGTTTGCAAAAATCGAAACTCGGTCTCGGTTAATTGAAAGATTTGACGAAAATTACGATAAGATGTGGACGAGATAAACTCGAATGCTCGTATATAGCTACGTCTTCGCAACGATATCAGAGAGGGAACGGGGTAGTTCGTTCGAGAGAAGCGAGGATTAATATTGAGTGTACCCTATAGTTTTTGAGCAAATATGCAAGATCCGTGTGCGCGGGGAAATAGTGACAAAGATAATATTTGTTGAGATTTACACGCGTGCCGCGCTGACGTTATTTTCGTATCCGTAATACCGGTGTGTCTTCTATGATCGAGCACACACCATCCCGTGTGCACCACAAATACGCGCCACTATGAAAATGTCGAAACGGCATTGCAACCATGAATGAAAATAAATCGACGATTATTCTGTTAACCGTTTCGCGAACTGGATTCGCATCGATGGATGGCCCGATCATGTAAACCGGATGTTTTCCAATTGCAAATTTTATGCGTTTCCCTCGAATCGTTTTCCAAAATTTCGCGATAAATATAACCGAATATTTCAAATATTCCGCATAAAATATTCGACGATAAAATTTTATGTGGAGAGCACAAAATTTAGAATTCGAATGTTTTCATTTTGGGTATGCATTTTAAAAGGAACGAAAACGATAAATTGCGCGATTTGGCATCACGTTATCGATACCGTCAAATAAAAAAAAAATTAAAAACAAGTAGTGTATAGTGGTATAGAGAATAACCGATTCTAGTGTTCTTTTAGTAGAATAACTTCGCGCTTGTTACACATTTTTGACACGTACGTTACGGTTTATGCTCGAACACACCGTGTCACCAATAAATTTAATAAACTGTGATCACGAACGTTACAATGTTCTCCCCAATGTGAATCTACGAAAGAAAGAATCTAAATCTTTTCTTACATTTTAGAATCCACATCCATGATCAAAAGACGTTTCCACGTTTGGTTTCCACGTCTTGGAATATTCACACGAAGGCGAAAAAATCGTGGCGAAATCTGGCGAGTCCTGGCTGGCTCGATCCACCAACAAATCAAGCTCTGTCTACGACCTAGAGCAACGGCGTGGGCCAGTCAACCTTCGCTGGGATAGTTAAAATGCGCGAGCACACTCCCGTTCCGTTGTGCCCGTGGGATCGGTGAATGGATTTTCTGTCCTGGCCAAAGGGGGATGATGAATCGCGCCTCGTGTACCAAACCTCCCCCCTTGTCTTTTCGTCGAACACGAGGGCGTTCTCGGGGTGGAATGTTACGATGGGGGTGTAAACGGCAAGGAAAAGGCGAGCCAGGGATGGTCGTGCCTCGCATATATATATATATATATATATATATTCGACGACGAGAATGTAGGTGAGCCGATGTTAAGCCGTGGCTGAGTTGCAGGCTCGCGCGCCCTCCAAAATGCATTGAGACGGTCACGAACGGACAGGGGCCAGCCCAGTGTTTCCTGTGTACATCCCCGCGCGTATACACGAATACTCGGGCCGTATCGTTGATCGTGAATCGTTCCGTGATGGCAATTCACTAGGCTGACCTAGTATCGCGCCGCTGGATACGCTCCAGAACGAAATCGAATCGATTCGAGTGGGTTCGAGAGTACAAAGGGCGAAGGAATTCATTAATTCTGATGGTCGGCTAGGTCTGTGCTCGCATTGAGGTGTCACGATCCCGCCACGATTCCTGTTTTCTAAGAGGATCCAGTTCCTCGATATTTCTTTGGGGAAATCTTCCGATTTTCGAGATGTTCCTCCGGATACGGAGGACTACGTTTCAGAAGATAATAAAGGTGTCACTTGGGATGAAACTCCGTTTTCCAATGGGAAATGGAAATGGAATACGAATATTGGATTCTCGAAACGTTTCATATTCTTATATGTTTTTTCGTGTGCTGTGTTTCGTATTTACGTAGATGCGAGCATTCCGCATATCTCGCGTTCATCATTTTATAAATACGAGACGAGAAATGATTTTTAAATAATTTTTAAATTTTTTTATGGAAACGTTTGTAGTTCGATGGAAAAAAAAAAAAAGTGTCATCGGTGTCCCGATTTTGATAGAAGGAAGAAGAGAAGTGTTTGAGTTTTTGTTTGTATAAAAACGCAGAACAGATGCACACAGCGTTGCGAAACACGGAAGAGCAAACTCGCGTGTTTAATTTTATTTCTTCTGTAACAATATCATATCTGTACAATGTTACAAATTGCTTGTTACAACAAGTGCGATTGGTTCTCAATCGTCTCTTCCTCGTTACCATAGATTCCACGATAGATAGATAGAACGAGGATTCCACGAATTAGAGCAATTCGAGCGAATTTTCTAAGAATTTCATCGATGAGATCAGGACGAAGATCCGTTAATCGAATGGGATTCGAACATGGAACAATTCGAGTACGAATCGAATCTAACATCTGCTCGATGACACTACCTTCCGAGGATATCGACCGTATACATAATATGAAACCCATAAAATCAAGAATAAATCTATGAAGACGAATTTATATTGATGACTAGGCGGATATAAAAAAAGAAAAAAAGAAAGGATGAGAAAGAAAAAGATTCTTCTCCTAGAAAAGGACGAACAATTGAAAGTTATTCCTTTGAAATCGCAATTCGTCGAAACGACACGTTTTCAATTTCCTTTTTCTTGACGCTTTTTCCTGATGCTGACATCCTGAATAATTTTGACCAAGTTAAAGCGCAACTACACTTGAGCACACAGAGAGCAAGAGATTCGACAAACGGAGCCACGTTCTCTGTTCGTCTTCCGTTATATTTCGTATCTCTAGCATCCCAGGAAAAGGCGGCAGAATGATGAGAGGAAAGAAGAAACACATGTTTCGTATTAGATCTTTTCTACCTGTCGACCTGAGCCAGGGAAGCGTATAGAAAGTGTTTAATGTAGAATACCGCGCCAAGGTGGCTAAGGTAACACCGGTAGAAGAGAAACACGTGTTCCTTAAGGCCGTGGACATTGTGCCCACGGGGATGGAGGAGTCTAGACAACAGGACAGGTTCATTCTTCCTTCCGGAACATATTGACAACACATGTTTCCTATTTCGGGATGCACTTTGCTCTCGGCAAAAAGGTGCATAGCAAGGTGGTTATACAGCCCAGTCGTAAACAGCAGGTTCCAACCTGCTGTCATTCCTTCTTCCTCTTCCCGACGTTTTTGTCCCGGAACATTTGCACACGTGACCATGCTGGCCCGCGAGAATTTCGAAATGCGACGAGATGCGTCGTAACACCGGAGGCTGCATCTTCGTCAAAGGATCTCTTATTCTTCGATCGTTCCTTTCCTTTCCATTTTTTATTTCTCTTCATCCTTCCAATATCGAAAACGCTTATATATATACACACGTTATACTTGAAATAGTTTAAAAAGAATTCTCTATATATAAAATATCTTTTATATCTAGCAGTAAGTAAGAAGAACGCGCAAAGATCCTTTCAGCGCGATGATCCTTTATCTCCACGAAATGTCAACTGCTTATGAAAATAATCAAGAGTAGTATCCATAAATTTCGTTGCGTAATCGGAATAATCCTCCGAGCGGTTGTGAGCAAAAGATCTCGATGCTGTGTCCGGAGGAGGTTCTGGGAGGTTATGGGTTTATGGTATCTCGTCGAGGCCAACAGTACGGCCACCAGCAATCGCCTTTGCTTTCAATTTTGCCACCCTTTGGTCTAGTTGTGCCCGTCATTCCTAACCATTCTCGGTCTCCCTCGGTTCTCGTTCATCCCCCAAACTCCTTTCCTTTTCTCCCCGCTCGATCCACGCTTCATCGTCCCGTTTCATCCACGTTTTCTGCCTCTCTTTCCAGTCTGGAGCAGGGAACCCAGACATGGGAGTTTTCACGTGTGCGTGTACTCTACGAGGGGGTCTTTCGACTGACCCTGCTCCAAGGGTGGAGCTTAAAATAAGGGTGGTACCTCGCGGCTTACCTACCCCATCGAGAAACAGCATTGGGGATGGGATGGAAGAGAAGGAATAGCAGTAGGTGGAGAGACACGCCGACGGAGGGAAAGAGAAAAGGATCAAACGCGCGACACGAGGTCTCCACGAGCCGTACTATCCCGTGAACTAGTCGTAATTCAAGTGCAAAGGACGTCGGTCATGGTGCGTGCTTCCCTTATCGAATTTCATCTCAAGATATTTTCAAGAATCGTGAAAGGAATCGAATTTTTCAAGGCCTGGTCTCTTTCTCTTTTCGTTTCATCCTAGATCTGATAAAAGAGTTTCTTATTATATATATATATATGTATATTTTGATGTCGATCCAGGGAAAGTTGTGCGTATATGTGTAAATCTGTGTATGCGTGCGATCGGGAGAAAGTGTCTTTAGGGAATTTGATGGAATTAAATAAAAGATTGGCGAAAACTTTCGCCCGTGGACGGCGGCGGCACGTGGTCAACGGGATGTCGTGAGAAACACGCGGGATCTTTGCAAGTGTCCAAGTGTCGTCACGTAAACGTAAACGGGTTTGATCGAGTTGCGCGCGTCCAATGCGAAGATAGAAGATGGCGCCTACTGTTGAGAGTCATGGTCGTCGTATCATTTTAGAAAGCGATCCTTATGTCGGTAGTTGGAGGCGAAAACAGGCCGAGAAAGGTATTGATGTTTTGACCGAAACATGTTTAAAAAAAGAAAAAAGAATTGGATCAGCCTCGAAAGATATTGAAAGCTCGAAAGATGGCTCGAAAGAGATGGTTACGATACGATTTGACGAAAGCGTTTTGTATCGTGGAAACAGATAAAATATGTTTTTATTAATTTATCTGTTTTAATCATCAAACTATTAGAAGAAACGTGTCCTTAATTTTACAGTGTTTTAATTGGCAATTTTAAGTTATTGTTCTTAAATGATAAATTTTAAACTCGGTTTATGTACCAGGCTCTTTAAATTTGCACTTTTTTTGATTCTATTTGTTCCACGATCACAACGAAGAAGAAAATTTTACGGTGTACCGAGTGTAAAGAACGAATGATTTGAACTGTTGATTCTGAGAACGCAGGAATAGGTATAACCGAGTTATTTCTATGGTGTTATGCATGTTAACGTGTGGTACTTCTAGGTACTACGTTAAATACACCTCTAGTCTCTTGAAGTCTCCACCTTCTTTATTTTCCTTTCTTCCCGCCGTTTTACGAGTGAAACTAATTAAAACCAAGGATATTTGAATTTCTTACACCTATTGTTATATCGTGACGGATTAAAATTTCAAGACGCTTGTTTACTTAATTATTTTTCATAAGTTTCCTTATAAATATTTTAAACATAAAGATTTCTGCGAGCAAAGAAAAGAAGAGGAAAAATATCAGCGTGCTCGCGGTTAAATTTACCAAACTCTTGAGATATATTGTTATACACTTCACGGGGGGGAAGGGGGAGGGGGAGGGGGAGGGGGAGGGGGAGAGGGAGGGGAGATGTAGAGAGAAGATGTTGCGACCGAAGTCGCGGAATTGGCGACTGGAACGACGGAGCAGAAAAAAAAAATGCATTATTCAAGCGAATTTCCATCCGTGAGAAGTCTAGATGGTAGATGGGTAGCTACCGTCGTTAGATTGCTCTCTTGCCGCCGTTTTAATGACGGTTTGCTCCCTTTGCTTTCGGTTCTCATAACGAGCAGCTTCGGCATCGTTATGACTTTCGCGTTTGTATCGTCGTACTTGGACGACATCGATCGACGACGATATTGGCAACCTTACTTTCGTCTCGACGTTATTCGCTACAATATTTCGCTTCTTCTTCATCCTTGCATATTGTTTACGTACAATTTCATGTTCTCAACGCTTCTTTAACGCTTACGCGTAAACGCTCTCTTGCTTCCCAACTTTCTCCTTCGTATTCACTTCTCTCGACCAAAAGAGTCTTTCCGTCCGAAGTTAAAGTTTTTTTCTTCTTCCCACCTTTTTAACTCTTTCCTCGCCATGTTTTTTTTCTGTTTCAGACAACAATTCCACTTCAGACACCTTAGATCTGAGCTCGCACAATCACTATCCTCTGAACGACAATTCCATCGCTAGCACGTCCGGCCCGCAGGAAGTCGTAATGAAGGAAAAAAGCAAGAAGGCAGCGCGTATCCGCCGCGACAGGGAGAACCAAGAATTTTTGGAGCTGGCAAAGTTGTTGCCCGTACCGGCGGCCCTCACGGGGCAAATGGATAAAGCCAGCGTTATTCGATTGACGACCAGTTACTTGAAGATGCGAGCATTGTTTCCAAACGGTACCATTACAAATATATGTATATCGAAAGTCATTAACTTTAATATCGAGAAAACGATCTTATTCCATCTATAGAATTGATAATCGTGGTAATATTATATAAGCGTCGTAAAAGAGATCGAAGAAACGAATTGATTAGTATTTATTCGAGTGAGTGGTTTACGCGGGGACCGATACCACGTGCCAAGTAATAAACTTCACTTAGCGGTAAACGGATTGAAACGGTATTCTTTGTTAATTCAGCCACCGGACACTTACGCGCAAAGGGCAAATAGTATCGGATGAGATGGATGTGATTGCGCACTTAATGCATTGTTAGTCCCCGCTGCTTTGTAAGCAAAGCATGGGGGCTGTTATAGTGTTACAATGGCTTCCCCCGTCTCACCCCCTTCCCTCGCGTTCTTACGACATCGGTGAATTGAATTTCAAGTGGCTGCATCCCTCTAGAATACGGCCGCGTCTTTATTCTTCGAAAAAAAAAATGAAAGGAAAGGGAGGAGGGGGTGGGGGCGGGAGGAGGAGAGGGAGGGGGAGGGAAGGAGGGAGAGAGGTAAAAAGAAAAAAAAAAGAAAGAGACACGTTGCCCCACTCTACGACACTTCACAAGGGTGTCCCTTTTTATTCGCGTGGAAAATTAGCCGGTGAACAGGTAAACGAGCGTCAAATCTTTTTTTTTTTTTTTTTTTTTTTTTTGCATAAATCAAATTATTCAAGTTTCCATATCGCTTCTGCATCGAAGAGCAATATGATAATAGCCACGGTGATAAATATGATAATAGCCACGGTTCGAATGATTTATAACTCTACGATTTTTTTATCGACAATCGTTCACTTAACAATTATTATTTCGTCGCTTCTTCTAGAGAGGGACGTCGATAAGTGAGATATCTGATAAAGTTAAGAAACACTGGAAACGTCGGCGAGATGGCAACGATCAAGCCATTTTCCGCGAGATTCCGCGCGGCTGCAGAAAACGCCCCTGCAGCTGCAACCATGGCAGCGCGAGCGTGAACGTAATTAATGCGCGGACACGAAATACTTGGCTATAGGCTTACTTACACGTCGAGTACGAAACGTCACTAGAAACATGTATATCGGGATAAGAAGACCGAACCGTGTTGCGATGTGTGCTTCGTGTGTCCTTACCGAGGATATCTTTCTCTTGCCTAATCGTTGCGATTAAAGGGCAATTATTCGGTCCCTTCTTGTTTCGTTGAACTATATTCATATCGTTGAAAAAAAAAAAAGAAAACAAAAACAAGCGAAAGTGATCGAAAATAAATCTATTTTTGAACTTTCGTCGGTGAAAAATGATAGATCTTTCTAATAAATTTATATTTTAAATAAAGAGAGAATAAACAATGATAAAATTTATGAACGAAAAGTATATTTGATTGAGGAATGAATGGTGGAACACCTTTATGAGCGAATCTTTCTTTGTATATCCCAAGGAAGACAGATTTAGACGAATTTGAATTTTTCTGATCGCACTTAAGAAGATTGGCTCGGAGGAAAGTCTGACGGTCCGAAAATCATTTTTCAGGGCTCGGTGAAGAATGGGGCGCTTCCCAGCCAGGCAACATCTCCCTGCAAATCGCCCTCAAGGAGGTGACTAGTTATATTTTGCAAGTAAGCACTCATCGTTCTCTGTGTCGCGCCTTATACAACGACGTAACGTTTAACGCACGTTGTTAGATTAAAAACAACGTCATGTTTAGCCTCAGTATTACCACAGACAGACACTTCATTTTCCTGACAACCTTTATAACATCGTTTTCTTCTCTAATTAAACGAGATAAGGGCGCGACCAGGAGTTGAAAACTGTTCTGTTCAATACGAAAGAGATCAGTAACGAGGCGTTGAACTCTAACTTCTAACGAATCAGAATATTCTTCCCTTTTTTTTTTTTTTTTTTTTTTTTTTTTTTTTCATCATTTCGTCTTCGCGTTTCCTTGAATTAAACGTTCAAACGAGGATATCCCTTACTTTTCAGGCTTTGGACGGTTTCGTGTTTGTCCTGGCTCCCGATGGAAAAATTATGTACATAAGCGAAACTGCAAGCGTGCATTTGGGAATGGCACAGGTCAGACATAATTTTTTTTTCTTCTCCATTTACTCCTCCAACGCTATTTCGAATACGAGAATTCCGAATTACGAAAATTCAGAAAAATAGAATTCTATCAAATATATCAAATAAATCTGCTGACGATGAACAATTTTTATGAGTTCAGGTGGAATTAACGGGGAACAGTATCTTCGAGTACATCTACCAGAACGATCATGCTGAAATGTTGTCGGTTCTAAATCTACCACAGAGTCCAGCAGATCTGGCTAGCTTCACTTCTGCGAACTCGAGAGGGGAGATCGAGTTGGAACGTGTTTTTATTCTGAGGATGAAGTGCAATTTGGCGAAGAGATGTGCAGGACTAGTCACGGAAGGATACAAGGTAAAGCAATAAAAATTCATTAAAAAAAAAAAAAGGAAAAAATTACGAATAACGATATGATAAAAATACGATGATAATTCAAGATGAAATCTCGCGCGGAGCCGCCTTTCTTAGAAATTTTCTAAAATAATTGAAGCGGCCGCGATGAAATCTCGGAGGAGGGTGGAAGGGATGAAAATAAGCGGTGATTATCGGTTTATTGGGTTCCGTAAATCGCGCAATATTCGCGGCAAACAAGCCGCGGGAGAAGACGCCGAGACGATCAGCGATTAGCATAACGTCTAGGCTGCTTGCACAGGAAATCATAAAACGAATAAAAATTCAAATGCTAAATAAGAGATAAGAAGTGGCGAGCTAAGTAGGGACGGTATTGTCCTGGTCACGCGCGAGTCGAAAAGAAAACGGCCACCAGGTAGAATGCACGCTGCTTAAATTCGCTCGGCTGCATCCGTTTCCTTTCGTGTAATAAAAACACCGGCCACGTGAACGTAATATCAGGAAAAATGGAAATTTACGGAAATCTATCCGCCGCGGTTTTTATCCCTACCAATTTTATTCCCCCTCGATTTCATTTCGTTTCCCAATTCGTTTCGATTCCAACTTTCCCCGATAAATTTTTCCACATTCCTTTGCTGCAACGCTTTTCTCCATTATCGTTTACTTTCCACAGCATCATTTTCACGACGCGTGGAAAAATTTAAAAAAAAAAAAAAAAAAAAGAAATCTCGATTTTCATGTATCTCCAATAATCTTGGCTTTAAACACAATTACAATTTGAATATCGAATATCTTTATCCATTTTTCCAAGTACCAGAATCGATGTAACCAAATACGATTTGCGTATCCTTATTCACGGATTATCTAAATTGATACTTTGATCCGATTAAATCAATATATATCCCAGGTGTGGTACACGGTCCATATTGGACAACTGTTCAACCATTTACGATCATTAATATTACCGATTTATCGAAACGAGGAAAACCACCCTGACCTATTTCCTCGATGATCTCGTCTGATTGTGCCAAATGTTCCACATATGTTATTGCCGAATAAAACGATCGTATCCAACACGTATCCTCGTAAAGGGTAACGAAGGGACCTGCGTTACACTTTGCACTTGCCGTAGCAAAAGAGACAGCCCTCGAGAAGGAAAATGTTTGGCAAATAGCTCGTTCAAGCCCGCAACGCTATGATGACCGTGGCTCTCGACGAAATCGCGCACAGAAAAGACCCCAATAGGCGTTGAGCAAAGTCATGAATGCAACCCCTGTAAGCTGTTAAAGGCGCGGGTTCCCCGAGGGGGGGTTCCGGGGGACGAAGGCGGCTTTTTGTATGGCACTTAGACACACAAAGCACCGAACCCGTAGTTGGCTCGACTTTGTGGAGGTGCGAGCACGCGTTTTGTTCAATTTACACGGATCCGTACGATTACAGTGAATCGGATCAACGATTGTGCGAACGAATCGGTGAATAAGATTTTGTGTTTCAGAATCGTGAACATTATATCATGAGCTATCCATTTCGAATAATTCTCGAATAATTTTGACAAATTTATTATATTTATTGCGATAGCAAAGAGAGAGACAGAGAGAGAGAAAGAGAGAGAGAGACAGAGAGAGAGAGAGAGAGAGAGAGAGAGAGAGAGAGAGAGAGAGACAGAGAGAGACAGAGAAAGGCTTAGCTTTCGTTCATTATCTTTTATTATCTCGTTATTTTTATTTTGATTATCCGATATAACGATCGATATCATCGATATCATCAGATCTGAAACATTAGATTTTATAGAGATTTAAAACTTTTGATCGCGACTTAATTCCAGTTATCCGTATCCAGTTATCTATTCAATATCTATCTATATATCTATTTATCTTAATATCTGTATTTAATATATTCAAAAATGCGTTATTGATATCGGTGGTGGATTAATTAAAACGAAATTGCAATAAAGATTATACGCAGTAAAGATCGTAATCTTTATAAATGTATGCAGGAGAAAAATGTATGTAGATTTTATTGTAAAATTAATTAACGAATATTGCCTATTCTTCACCACAGTTCTCTACTACGTTTCTCTCTACGTATCTCGAGTTCGTCTCCAGAGACTAAATTAAGCGTGTCCGCACGCACCCCGTCACGAATTATGTATTTCCTTTCCCGCCGGTTTCACGTCACCCTCGTGTTCCCGTGCTCGCACGCTCGGGCCCGCGCCGATGCATCGCGGAATTGCATATGCGAGAAGCGACTATGCAACACGGGCATACGGAACAAGCCTATTTGCTTTACAAATCCGCGATGTACTCGAGACACGTTGAACGAGGCTTTTTCTTCTTTTTTTTTTTCTCTCTCTCTCTTTTTTTTTTTTGTTTTTCCCCCCCGTTTCATCGGCCATTTAATTAAGCAGGAATTGTTAATTTGCGACGCGGGAGCGGCGTCGTTCCACGAATGCGAAAATCCGCACTTCAACCCCCGGTCGACAACTCGCTCGAGTGTCGCACTTACGCTCTATCGGTGTATAACATTAAGAATAATAATCACGTGCATATGTGTACAATAACGATAAGTCCCCCGTTTCGAGTGTACCATCGCTTAATTGCGACGTTTCGTTTGAATATCCTCCCTCCCGCCTCTAAACTGTCTGCCCCTCCCCCTCCGGTCTTTGATCAAAAGTTAATTAGAAATCCGAAACCTCGCCAGAAGTTGTAACCTGCAACGAATATTTCGATCTCAGAATCAGGGAATTTCGTCATTAATCTAATATGTATATATATATATATATATATATATATATATATATATATATATATGTGTGTGTAAAAGGAGAATATTTTATTCGAAAGACAGTAAAAATTTTTTCTCTTCACAAAGGAATCGATTACCTACTCTCGTTACAGGTGATACACTGTTCCGGCTACTTAAGGTGTGTCGTGGAAGGGCCAGTGGGGTCGGAATACGAAGACGGTGCAGGCCGACACTGCATTCGAAAAGTCGGTCTACTGGCAGTTGGCCATTCCCTACCGGGACGTTGTCTAACCGAAGTCAAACTGTACCAGAACATGTTCATGTTTCGTGCATCGTTGGACTTGAAGTTGATCTTCGTCGACGCGAAGTAAGGACAAAAAAAAAAAACAAAAAAAAAGAAAAAGAAAGAAAAAGAACCGATAAATTAACCACTTTCTCCTATTAGAAAATTATTTCGATGAATCACGTTTATTTGTCTGGTGTCTCGATTGAATTGGAGCAGGGATGGAAAAAAAAAAAGTAAGGAAGGGGGAGAGAAAGAGAAACTCGACGAAACAACGGGCCAGATTATTTCTGTCGCTGCAATTACGGCGCGGTGTTAAGTTGCGTCGTCGATATTTCGACGCCAGAGGAGAGAGAAGGGTCCTGGTCGGCGGCCATTAAAATCAGTTTCGTGTTACCACGGACCCGGCTAGATATTTTTTTCCTTTCTCCCATTATTATTTATTTTTTTTCTTCTTCTTCTTTTTTTTTTTTTTGTTTTTTTCACTTCGCTTTTTTCCCTTTTCGTTTTATTCGCGCCAAATAAATATTCCGCGTGGACAAGGCTGTATCACGCACACACGCGCGCGCCCACGATCCACGCGTGTGTACACGCTGGGAAATGAACACGTGACGGAGTATAAATACGGGGGGAGGGGTGGGGCGATGGAACGCGGGATGAAATTTTATATCGCGTCCACGGAAAATCGATTTCCACGGATGACGATGGTTATGTAAACCTCGAATTCGACGGGACTCCGGCAAATCCGAGCAAAAATAAATATATTCCGTTTCTGGAATATTTGTAGTGAAAGGAAGAAGGTATGACAGCGATATTGTAGCGTTTTTTTTTTTTTTTCCCCTCTTTTCCTCGGTACTGTTGCAGCGTGTCACAATTGACCGGATACGATCCACCGGACCTCATCGAGAAGACGCTGTACCATTACGTGCACGGATGCGACATGATGCAGCTGAGACACGCGCATGGGACGCGTAAGTATTGCGAATTTTTACTCTTCGAAATTGTTATTCCACCACTTCTTAACGTTATTTGCTTCGATCGTATATAATATCTGGTAAAAATTGTATTACATTTAAGAAGTAAATTCGATATTGTTTCTTTTAAACTCGGAATCATTTCTCAAAACTCGTATAATTCCGATGTATTAAGATTAAATCGATAGATCTCCGTTGCGAAAATTTTCGTATCGCGAATTAATCTTTCGAAGTAACAAGATGTATCGTAAAAAAAAAAAAAAAAGAGAGAGAAGAGAACAGTAGCTGCGTCGATCGAAATAAGCTTTATTTCCCCCAACGACGCGCGCTGTCGAAAAGCGGTCTCAGAGGCGTCGACGTGGTATCAGAGTGCTCGAAGAAGAGGCTCTCGCAAGGCCAAAAACAGCTGACGCTGCTTAACTCGGCGACGCCCTCGCTCACGAAATATCCTTTGATCTTTCCTTACTCCCTTTCCTCCGCGGATCGACTTTTCAGGCGAAACAGCGGATACAACAGCATTTCCCTTTTTTCTCTCCTCTTCCTCCTCCAACCCTTCTTTTGCCGCATGCCAGCACGTTAAAGTCTAAAGTATATGCACACGTAGTATACATACGGAGTGTACATTATTGATTGAACAATGCCGGTATGGCGCTATGAACAGTGTAGAAAAGAGAGGTTGGCCCGTGTCTACGTGTGTATTTGTGTATGCGTGAACACGAGAGTGAGGGTGGACGAGAAGGAAGAGAGATGGTGGGGGCGAGGGGTGGTAGAAGAGAGGAGGAGGAGGCTGTTACTGCTATCACTGTTTGAACAGACTCGCAGTTTCACGAGCGCAACTCGAAGGGAGCCTGACATAATGCCACTAATGTCCGCGCCTGCGGATTCTACGATCGACGTTACGCTTACGAAAATTTTCTTTCCATCACTTCACGACGGAGAATTTCTTTTCCTTCTCCTTCTTATAACCCCGCGAAAAGACTCGAGACCTAAAAATCATTAGATTAACGTTAGAAATTGAATATATAAAAAATTGAATAGATAAAAAACGACGATTGTTTTGAAATATCATATTTTAACGTGTTTCGTTCCTCTCCTTTGTGTTCGCAGTATTGTACAAGGGGCAAGTGATAACCAAGTACTACAGGTTTCTCACGAAATCCGGAGGATGGGTCTGGATGCAATCGTACGTCACGATTGTGCACAATTCCCGAAGCTCTCGGCCACACTGTATCGTGTCGGTCAACTACGTGTTGACGAAACCTGAGAACACAGATTTGCTGTTGAATTGCGAGCAAAAGTCGTATTGCTCGAATCCAAGCAATCCGCCCAGCACCCCTTTGACGACACCGATCACCAGCGGAACCGTCAACGAGTTGGACAATCACAGTCCCAGTTCACCAGCGTATCGAAGTAGATCGAAAGAATCACCCGATAACGATTACGCGAACGGTGGCACGTATCCTAGACCGGAATATATTGACCTGACGAATCACAATCAGTATCTATCGCCCTCTTATCAACCCCAGAACGTAAACAGCAGCTCTCACGAAGATAATCTTAAATACAACTCCGACTGGTTTTACCAATATGGAGGTAAGAAGGAATACTTTTTAACCTGAAAAATTTCAAAGAATTAGAGAGAAAAGTTGCAAATTGCTTTTCTTTTTCTTTTAAAAAGTTCCCCAATTAAAAGGGAAAACGTATCTTCCAGACATACATCAAGATTCTCTCGCAGCAACGATACCGCAGCAACAAGAAGCGCAGCATCCGCACCCTCTGCACCACGCCAACTCCCCGTCGAACCTGCAACAGCACAGTCCCCAGAACGCTCAACAGAAGCATCAACACTCCCCTCATCTACTAGATCATCCAACGCCTCCAGCAAGCCTGCCGCAAGCTCAACCGCAACCGCAACCGCAACCGCAACAACAGCAACCACCGCCGCAACAGCAACAGCACAGCCCTCAAAGTAGCCAACAGAACAGACCTTACTCTACCTCGTCGAGTTCCTGTTGCAGCACAGACGCAATGGATAATCATTTGCCGAGCCCTCTGAGTGTATATTCTTTGCCACACGGTTACCACCCTTACTACCACCACTACATGCCCGACTCGGCCCCGTCTAATTTAAACGAGGTCGGTGGCGTGATCATGTACCCTAATTGTAGCCTTAACAACGAGGCGCACAACCCCGCTGCGAGCACCAGTAACTCGAACAACGTCCAGCATTACGAATCTTCGTATCAACCCCACTTGAGCCATTACAACACCAACAACAATCCTACCAAACACTCCTATCATCATCACCAAGAAGCAACGCCAACCAGTTACACAAGCGTGATCGTAGACTCGCAACAGTACAGTCCAAGCTCTGTACAGGATCTGATCCATTATCAGCATCATTACGAAGCGCATCATCAGTTCGTTCACTGACACCAGCTAGACGCGGCTTGCGCATAGCACGTCGACACCAATTGCAACCACGACTCGCTGTGCTATTGTGATACGTCGTCCGAGGGAAACTATCCTGGGGCAGATAACGATTTTATGGAAGAACGGTCGAACATCGTGGTCGATCAACATGGTGATAATGCGAGGATTACGGGGAACGATGAACACGAACAGGTTGTACAGGTGAAGGCCAAGATTTGGTACTTTAAACCATCGGATTTCTGGAAAGTAATGACTGGCTTGTATTACACTGAAAACTCGTGAACTCGTGAAGTGAGAAAGTTAGAACACGTAAAGTGGGAAATATCCGTAAAGTGAAATATATAAAACGGCGAAAACGTTGAAAATGTTGAAAACGTTTGGCCAAGTACTGCCGAATATAATTGCGTAATGACTCTAATGAGAATAGATGTACAGTCGATATATCATAAGGAAATTGTAATTGTTTAAGAATTTACGATTCCGAAGGATTGCTATGTCGTACGTATGTAGAGTATCGATCTGGTGATCTACCCCGATATTCGTTGATCCGTTGATCATTGGATCTGTTATTCGTATATTCTTTATTCACATATCAAGATGCTTAACTTTCTTGTTCGAGGAAATATAGACAATGGTAATTGCGTTAATTGCTTCGAGATTAATATAAGTTAAGATACGAATATTGTAACGATTAATTACGTTCGTATTGTAACGATTAGTTACGTTGTATTATTTCATCATCGGCCACGAAAATGGAATTTTCGTTTCGAAACGCCTCTTAACATATCCTTTATTTATACGTTCGTTATAATCGTTCAACAACCGCTAATGATATTCATTAATGTTAGCTTATCGAGTTAAGAGCTAACCTTCTCGATCTTGTATTGTTTGATCATGAAAATTTCCATTCGGAATATTTAACGAGCTTCTTAATTTAACGAATCCACGAATTAATTATCATAAACGGGACAGTCGAATTCGATTCGAGGGGATTTCTAAACGAGTGTCAAATTCGAAGTCAAAAACGAATGAAAAAACAAAAATCTAATTCAAACGAATCGAAGAACAAGGAAAGAAAGAATTTCTTACTTCTGCAAATTTTACACGCTGGACGTGAGTGAATTAAAATTTTTAAACGTAAGAAGTCCAAAAAAAAAAAAAAAAGAAAGAATATAATAATAATCGTGTCCATGGACAAAAAGATTTTATACGATTTAATTAAACGAACTCTTCTGTGCTGATACATATACAAGGAGAAGAAAATTACAGGCGCGTAATACGTGTAAAAGGAAAGGGGGAAAAGCGAATCGGAAAAAGATCTAAAAAAAAAAAAAAATGGGTAGCGCATTCTGAGATACTTAATTTGTAGACATGTACATTGCATAGTCGTTCATAGCTCTTAAAACAATTTAGTATATAAATACGTTAGGTATTTCTTAGATAGACCCGAAGACTGACCGGTGCTTGTACCAACCGACCAAAGAAATACACACGCCCTTCTTCTACACGAAAAAAAAAAAGAGAGAGAGAGAAAAAAAATGGAACAAATATCACCTTTGTTACATCTTAAATCACGCGATTTATTTAAACACCGCGCGCGATTCCCTAAAACCCGACTACTTAATAAATTACGACCATAGAGTATTCTGGCAATCCCAGTTACATTTTAATCATCGAAGTATTTTATTATTGAACTTCTAGTAACTTTATGAACAATTGCTCGAGGCTGTTAGCTGCCACGAGGCTAATCTCATGTATAATACACGTGTACACATTGCCAATGCGAAACACTATTATTTATAATCGATGTAAATTAACGATGGGTACGATGATCACCGCGTTGTACGATAATTACTTTAAGAGTTGTAAATATTGTAAAACTTGATAGCGCGCGCGCTGCATACCTATTACGAGAAAAATATAATCGATATTTTCCTCTGATGATCTATCTTATTAAAATTCTTTATCTCTCTGTCTCTCTCTCTTCCACTCTGTCTCCTCCTCTTTCACTCTTCTTCACTCTTTCTCCGTTTCAAATTATCCTCCTCTTTCAATAGTTGCAGAAAATTGGTCAAGTTCGTTCTTTCATCAAAATTGAAATTGAAACTTGGAAATGACAAGAGATCAAAATAAACCAATTAAATTTTTTTCTTAGAGGAGATTGTTCGTTGTGGATGATTACGAAAATTATAATTTATTTTTCGTTTTATTAAGTTCTTTATTCTGGTAAAAATTGATGAAATTGAATTTAATCTTTTTACTTATTGCAAGTGAAATTTTTTTTTTTTTTTTTATTGCCGTTCGATAGATACTTTATAAATAACGAGACAATTCTTTTTCTTTTCTTTTTCTTCTTTTTTTTTTTTTTTTTTTGAGAAAAATTTCTCATTACCTCCGATCTAATTCGCTGTAGATACCGGCGAAAAGCAGATAACATTAAACCAAGAGTGCGATATATTTCTTCTCCCTTACGAATTTATGGAGATTAAGCTTGACTACGAGCTTGCTGGAAATACTCTTTAATGTCTCGTTGGATCTCTTATAAATATTATAAATTATATATTATGCATCCATCTTGAACCGTTTAATTCTCGGATAGAAAAAGATATCTTTTTTTAGAGATCTCCCTTAAACAAGAAATTTATTTATAATTATTAACGAAACGAAATTGCACGAGATATATTATTATAAAAAAAGTACGTACCATTCTGCAAAAATCGTTGACAATTATCCCCGTTGACAAAGCCGAGGATCGGCTTGCAGCATCCGTTCCCTGAACCCCTCGGACGAAATAGAAGAAAACAACGATCCTGTTTTTCTCCGGCGTTCCCTCGATTGTCACTATACCGGCACGAACAATAAATTAATTGTGCCTTGTACGATTCTTGGGTTAGCTTTCGGTGGCCGCGTGCTTGCCTGCATGGGGCCTCTCTCATGAAGAGAGACACGTGCCTCTTTATAATCGCCATCAGTTCTCTGAACGCTCGTTCCGCCATTAGACGTCTAAAAAGACAGGTTCCAGGGACGAGTCACTAATTTTTTTATTCGAGAACAAAATCACATTGAGATCGTGCGATTTAAAAGTCGACTCAACACTGTGAGAACTAAAAAATTTAAAAAGGTTTGCCTCCATTTGTATAGATGAAGTTTCACGCAAAAGACTCTTGTACGAAAAATTATCCATGCCTCGATGGATTTTTCTATCGAGTTTTATTCTTCAAAATATTTTTCTTCTAAAGATATTGATTCCTTCTCGTTCCAGATTCTCGTATTCTCGTACAAAAAAAAAAAAAAAAAAAATGAGAAAAAATTGACAAGTGAAAGAATTAGTTGACCCGAATCTCACGAATCTCGTAAAGATCGTCAATTTGTACGAGATCCTCGATATCATCTTTCTAGATCTATCTTTCCAAAACCAAAGCTCCTGACCAAACACCGTTCTACAATCTAGATTTGATCGTACATTATTCAAAATCCATGATTCTACGATCGAACTAACCGCTCAATAGACACGATGAGAGATAGTTGGCATTTTCTTGATTCCAATTCGATGTGCGTGGACAGGTCCATGAATATACATCAGCCGTGAGATTGGTGTAACGAGGACACATTGGATAAGGGTGTTCACGTTCAGGAGGGCCGCTATTATCGAGCGTGTGTGACTGGAACCGGTGATCGGTTCGGCGAGGAGGGCGAGTCGCGTGCGCCTCGTTAAATTCTTCGGCCAACGAATGTGACGCAGCCACGATCCTGTAAAATTGCGCGATCACCCGTCGCGGGATGCGTCCCGTTCCCGACGGCGACGTCTCGACGCTGACCGCCATTAAGCCGACCGGAGAAAGGAACCTCGAACGCGCTTTAATTTGACCAAAATCGAGGGACGCTCGATGATCGACTCTTTGACAGAATGATTATGAAAATTGGAGTTTCTTGTTAGATGTGATCTTGTCGGGAAAAGCGTTTGAAGTGTATAACGCGATGAAAAGATGATGTTTCAACGTTTTCAACTAAGATCAACAGTAGTATCTGGAATAGAAGATTGTATTGATGAGATTTTTTATATTGGATAAAGTTAATTTATAATGTGAAAAGAAAAAAAAAATTATATGTACGCACGTTTTATTTTTTTTTTAATGTATTTCAAAATCAGAATTTGTCTTGATTTTTGTCAAGACGGGGGATACAATAATTGTCTGTTTTTGAACGTTTGCATCATCAAAATTATGTTGTTAGAAATTTCAAAGGCCTAAGGCTTAATACGTCCTTGACCTGTATCTTGTGGCAACGCAGAAAGTTGCCGTCATTGTGCAAGAAATCCGATGATAAAGCAACGAAACTATGCACGATGAAAGAGATATTTAATCGAATATAAAATAAAAATCTAGAATTATAAATATATATATATATATATATAAGCAATTAAAAATGAAAATTTATTGTGTAAATAGAATTTTTTTTTTTTTGTTTGAAATAGATTACGTTTTTCCTGACGCGTGCAGTGAGTCTTATTGTTAATCTGTTCGTATTATTCGCTAGAAAACGAAAGAATAACATGGCACGTTGCGATTGAACGCTCAAAGAATAACATATGTCTCGTGGCATGGTTTACGAGGGACAGGACGAAACTGACCGTAATCCTGCCTGATTAGGAGCATAAACGCGGATTCACGGGGTGCGGTTAAACTAAACACTCGACAAGTTGCGTGTGCCGGTGAAAGCACTTATGTGAAGGTATATCTAAATAGAGAGGGCGTGATATTCGCTTATTATTAAGGGGGAAAGCTTAATAGCACACTCCTATAATTTTTATTTCAATGTTCATTCATAAACACCTATAATTTAATTCAATAAATTAATTGAAAAATAGATTTATATATCAACTCTATATAAAAATTATCGTATTATAGCTGTATAAATAACTATAAACTATATATTTTAAAAGTCTGATTAGAATATAAATTTCATCGGCAACTACGATGTAATGACAAAAATTCTCGATAAAATGTTCTCGAGAATTTATTTTCTAAAGAACGGTAATTGATCTCGTGTACGGTGGTATGCCAATGATTATGGATAGTTTCTCATACATAAAGGGTCGACAGGAATCGCGTAACAGTGAAAAAGTGAATCGTGTAAGTACGCGTCTTGTAAATCTGGCATGTAGACGAGATGGCGCTTTTGTATATATATATATACATATATAAATGCATGCAGTACGCGTACAACACTAACACACATTCATGAGTAACATAGCATACGTACACATGAACGGATGGGCCTGTGCGCAATCAAGGCGAAGGGGTGCTTTAGCAGAGTCGCCCCATGGTTACCAAGGCAACGGCACGTAACACCGCCCACAACCCTCAGGCTGTCTTGTCCGATGTGTTTGCTCGATGATTTTATACCAATTACGGCCTATCCCCATGCTATTGCCTACTCCCCGTAGCATCGTCTGTATCCCTACCTACATCCTCATCGCCACCCACTTTGACGTTGTTGCGTATATCGGTCGGAAGGTGCTCCACTTCCGCTCTAAAAAAAAAATCTGCAAAGTACCTGGTGCAAGCACTTATACATATATGAAGTCGTAAATTTTCCTTACGTGTATCTAGAATCATTTCTTGGAATCATTTTGTAATATTCGTAACTGTTAAACATAATAAAAATTTTAATTTGTTTTTCTTCTTGATTTCTTTGGTATTTAAATTAAGACAATGACAATGGATCGCAATTGTATAAGGAACTTTCTACCTTGGCGCTCTCTAGTTATCGATACAAATTTTATTCATCGATTCTTTTTGTGATTCGAGTGGAAGGTATCGAAGACCCTCGAGGGATCAGAATACCAGGGTGGTGTTCAATTTCTGAAGTGACATCGGATCGCGAGAGAATAATTATTGGAACACACACGTTGTTCGAGAGTTAAGTGGACATTAATGGAAATGCACGATAAGAGGATTATATACAATTTGTGGATATAAATATAATGTATAATTTATTGATAAAATTCAATCCTAAACTATAAAATATGTAATGATTTATATATAAAATCGATTTTGATAAAATCATGTACAGTATTTTTCATGATTTTAAAAAATCTTAAATTGAAAATATTAATTTCTGCAATCGCAATAAAAAAACATATTTAATTTATATATATATATATATATATATATATATATATATTTTAATGAAATGAAATTATATTTTAATGAAATGTTATTTTCGATAAAAACAAAAATAATGGCAATGTATAAATGATATGTGAAACAATAATAATGAAACAATATAAATGAAATGAATAATCAATAAAATTAAGAAACATAATGGTATTTATTATAAATAATATACATTACAAACAAAACAAACGCTATTTTATATAGAGAATATCTTTGGAATTTAATCACTGTTAATTAAAAATAAAAAATAAATTATTCAAGAAATAAATAATAGAAACAATTTTTAGTAATAATTATTTTAATTAAGCTGTGCAAATTAACTACTCTATTTAATTTTACTGATTTTCAATAACTTTTTTTTTTTTTATACTTATTTCCCTGAGCGACTAATGCATATAGCGAAATCTATCGGTAACTGAATGTACTACATAGTTGATTTTTTGTTTTGCGAGACATTACCATCTATAGATAAAGTATATCTAAATAAAATTTATTTTTTATTAATTATTACTCTATAAAATATATTAATTAATTATATTTTTATATTTCTTTGTTTTTTGTTCGTTTTTTAATATATTATATATAAATAACTATGTATATATAAACAAATTTTTATGGCAGATGAAAATTAAAAATTTATGTAAGTCTTATATCTTATAAACTGATAAATAACGTAATTTTAATTTATTATACAAAATTAATCAAACTTTTAGTATGGTATATGATTGAAAATTACAGAAATTATGTATACAGTCTGTTATTCAAACTTATTAATTTTAGTCAAAATTTTGATCGTGCTTCGTGATAAGTACCAAAATGATGATCTTTTTTTGTTCCATAATCATCATTATAGTTATCGGAACCGCTGTACATCGAGAATCCACGACGTGATAGTAATTCTCCTGGTACAATTGTGGGATTCGTGTAACAAAAGTCTGCCATCATACTTGTTTGTCTATTCAGTTGATTGGACCTGAACAATTTTTATCGATTTGTTAAAATAATTATTATTAGAAATAAAAACAAATTAATATATTTAAAAGCAAATTCTAATTCGAAAAATTCATGAAGTGAATTAAAAAAAATGATTAAAATATCTATAGAGGGAAGTAGAAAAATAATTTTAAAAAAGAAAAAAAAATTTAGTCGCGTATAAGCTGTTTTAATTCCCATATCCATTACACATTCTTTTACTAAGATAAGCTAAACAATCGTTTTGCTCGCAGCAAAGATACGATATCGATGCCGTAATGAGTCATGAATTAATTTTTTTTTCACTCGCACGTCCCAATATTACCACGAGTCGACAATCATATTTGCTCTTTAGAATGTAAATCTTACGTGACTTATTCGGATTCCTAGTTCGTCGAGAACGTGGCTCGTCCCAACAAAATGAAACGCCGGCTATGCCACTGATATCCATCGAGTTTAATCAAAAAACCCGTCAAATATTTTAATTAAAATAACGTTGAAACTAAATCATTCAACAAGCAAAGCCTGCTGTGCATTCATTTCGTTTTATTATCCGTTTTAAGCAAAGCTTAATAGCATTGAATTAAAAGCGAAAATTAGGAATAAATTCTTGCAAACAAAAAAAAAAAAAAGAAATGCTATCGAATGAAAGAAGTTATGTACTTACCCGTCTGTTGATAATCGATTCACTTTGACAAACAGTACGCACACTAAAATGAACAGCACTAGCAAAGCACCAGCAGTAATCCCACCTGCTATAGCAAAATACAATACCAACTCATCGGCTTCCTAGAAAATTAAACATTTAATTTTAAATCTTATTGATAAGAAAACATTTTTAAAAATTCTTAAATATCGTTAACGATTTATCAATTAATACGATTGCTTTGAAACTATTTTTAAAATAAAAAATAAAATCTATCAAACGATTAAAGAATTATTTTTGATGAGAAAAATTCGAAATGTGCTAATACAGCGAGGGCGTAACAAAGATGGAAATAGTGAGAATGCAAGAATGTGAAAGAATCTTTGTCACGCATGGTTGCTTTGCACTTCCTCGAAACGTTATTTCGTAACTTGCGATTAATGCGTCTGATGCCATAAAAACTAATAAATATATTGAATGCAAACAGGAAATTTACGAATCATAAGTTTGTTTTGCCATGCAAACCGTTCGGAATTCGTATGAATGGTAAAATGCATAATACTGTGAATGTCATTATCTTATGCTGAATGTAATAGAATTGTTAATATCATCAGCAAATCACTTTCATCGTATAATTCCAGTGATTCTTCTTACGCCAATTCAACCTTGAACATTGTTGCATCTGTAATAAGCATCCGTTCGAGTGGTCGTAATTACTATTACAAAACATGCTTTATTATGATTTTGTGATTAGCCTCATTTCATGTGAAAGCATTAATACATATGTACATAAGTAACAATAATTGTAAAATTCAAATAAAAAAAATAATTAACTATGTATGTAAAATCGCTCTAAATAAAATTATTATTGTTTTATCAACAATAATACATGAAATAATTATGTACGACGGAATTAGTCGATAGATGGACTAACTATTCATTACAATAATAAAACGAACGACAATCTTGATATACATATAATTAAAGCGAAATTATATCACATGATTTGTAATATTTGACATTTTAACTGAAACACAATTTATGATCAAGAGTCATAGCATTCCATAGATTTCAGAAACGGTTTGAATACAATCCATAGAAAAATCGGAACAATGTGTACTCACCATGGTAAATATAATATAAACGTAGCAAGTATGACACGGGATCTCCCTGGAGGTAATATTGGACTGGCGTATATACACGATCAAGATATCGGTATCAACGCATTATCATAGTTGATGTGATATCTGCGAAAACCTGGCGGCATTGTAGAGCTCCCGTTCAAAAATTTTTATTATTCGTATAAAATTTTTAAAAATATTATGTATAAGAAAATATCACATAGCGGAGATAATGTAACTCAATGTCATCGATAGTTTTCTCGAATAACACATTTAACAAGCGATAATAGTTCACTAAAAATATGTCCAGAACGAAAAATTAATTTCTCGTAACAAAAATCAAACGGTATTTCACTGTGAAAACACGGAAGAGATAGTAAGATAATAACACTTGTTGAAATTTTCGATCACGAGATTGATTGTTTTAAAATTTCATTGAACGGCGTCGTAAACACCATCGTTGTTCGGTGGAATAGGTGACTAGGTAAATGAACACTAATATAAGATCGCGGGACGAGAGTGAAGTAAAGTGTATAACAGTGCCAACAAAGCAATGCTGAATGCTGATAAACCCCTCCAACTTGTGGAAGGTGTACGTGTACACACGTGTGCGCGCGGCTGACTTCTTGCAAGGGCATCTGCGTCCTCCGCGTTCACTCAAATCCCTACATATTACACCAGCACGCATATATTTACGTGGGTATCGTTAAATTTTTACATCGCAATCGAATATGGATCTATGTATAGAGATACACGATACAAGAGACCGGCATACATGAACAATGCTCGTTTACTGAACACATGTGTCTCTGGAAACAAGTATGTAAACATTATGGATACGCATAAACATTATGGACGAACCCTTTTTAATGTATTTATGTAAGTTTTTCCTGTTTTGATATTTTATGCTTATTTTTATGCATTTAACGATAAATATAAAAGTTGCACTTTTAATTAGGTCAAATTGTTTACGTAATTGTTTGCTATAATGCAAAAACAAATATATTTCTTAAAATATTTTTTATTTTTATTCCTCTTAATTAAATAATAAATAAATTAAAATATTATTATATTTATAATCTTTGTTACTTTATAAAAGCTTATAAAAAATGTAATATTTATTTGTAATAAATATGATTAAAAATATATAAATTATAAAAAATATACATGATATATTAATATAAAAATTACATTGATATATATACATGTATATTTATACATATTATATACATTTAGCCATATTTACTTTATACTATTTACACAATATCAATTAATGTTTCATTATCTGAAGACTTATATTCATGCATAGATGGTATCATCAACCATTGTAGCACATGAGGAAGTATCATACTCATACTTAAGTATAAATAATATGGAATAGGTTGTGTAGAACCAATAGGACAAAACCATAAACCTCTTCTTGTACCATCTCTTATATGATGGCTTAGAAAGCTTGCTAATATTATCCAAGAATAATAACTGAATTTTGGATGATTAAATACACTTGAATAAAAATTTAACATAAGCCATAATGTTATAGGTAGAGTGGTACAATGAAAAAATGGTCTTTTTTCTAAATGTGTTGCATCCTGTAAGAAATTATGTAAATATCATTATATCAAGTTATAATTAATATTTTTTTTGAAATATGATATATAATAAAATATTAAATAACGATATCTATAACGATATATATAATTTTCAAAACGAAATTTCAAGTTTCATATTTATACGAAAAATTTCATTATTATTCCCTATAAATAAGATATGCTGATTATTTAAACGATAAAAGGTTATGATATCACTCACACTTAACTTCCAACTGCCTGCTGCAATAAAATGATCTATGTCGATAAAAGATGATAAAGAAAAACACAAGAAAATGCTAGGAAAGTTTTGTATAAGAGGTTTTTTTGACAAATTTAAGATAACTGCCCAAGTAAGTCCACCAACAATTGCGTGAGTGACATTGTCAAAAATCGCGCGTGTCATGGCAGTCTTTCCATGTTTCAATCCTTGATCACCAATGAACGAACAAATACCTATGGCACCAGTTAGCACTATTCTTAAAAAAACTTCTTTTCTTCCCAAAAACATCATAACAAAGTTTTTAAAAAAAATTCAAAGCTTTTTTTCTTTAATTTATAAAAAGTTAGAGAAAAATTATATTACAAACATTACCTCGCCATATTGAATAATCAATGCTTTTATATAGTGTGTGTATGATATCTCTCATTATATTTTATTTTAGCTAAATTTATATCAATAAATTTAATATATTTTTTAAATAAAATAAAATTTTACATTAATTAATAAGTGCTTATATTAATTTTGTTTATAATTCTTTATTATATGAGAGAAGATATTTTAACTACTAACTTTGTAACAATTTAAATTTTATGACACGAAATTATAGAATGGCATCAGATATAGGTCCAAACTGAATACTTTTTTGATTATAGTGTTTCCGATCGAAATAAATTGTGACATTCGAAGTTTATTATTGAAAGCACACAAGTTTCGTAAATTGTATTTGTGAAAGGAAGTGAAAAAGAAAGAGAAAGTAATTTTTACTGTTACTATATATTGAATTCACTTCTCAAAATGGTAAATGATGATTTTTTTTAATTAAAAATTGTTTCGTACATTCATTGTTTTGAAAATCGCGTATATCATATAGCATTTGTTCTGAATGAGCATCATAAAGGCTTGTATCTGTTCCGTATTGTGTGATTTATCAAACACGTGTTGTCGGAAATTCTTTGAACTATTTGCTAAAATAGTATTTTCCAAGTATTGTTGTAATAATTTGTGGTAATAAAAATGTCGAATTTCAAGGTAATGCTAAATCTATACGTTCTTATTTAATATAATTTCTTCAATAACGATGGCGATGTAATATCTTTTGCAGTGTTATTGATTCAAAGTGTTTTATTATTATGCGTATAATTTAGTAAATTTTATAAATCTATTAATTTTTATTATTTTTAATTTTTGCAATATTTATTATAGCCACCTGATTCTAAAAGAGAAGAATTTAGAAAATATCTGGAAAGAGCAGGAGTGATGGATGCTCTTACGAAAGTACTTGTGTCTTTATATGAAGAACCAGAAAAACCAGATGATGCTTTAGAGTATCCTTTTAAAATTTATAATTGATACATTCATATTATAATACAAAAATATTAATGTTAATTCGAATTTTTATTGGAAAATAATTTCCTAAATAATATCATAGATATATTCGTCTAAATCTAGGAGGCATCACAGAAGTTGATGTGGAAGTACAAACATTAAAAAAAGAATTAGAAGAAGCTAAAGCCAAAATCAATGAGTTAAAGACAAAGTTGGTGAAATATGAAGCAGATGAAGGAACAGATTAATTCACGAAGATTTAGTTATAATAGGATACTAGTCCCTGCTGGACACTGACTTTTACAGAAAGTCAGATCGACTATGTGCCTTAAAAATAGATATAGCAAATCACTTTCTGATACAGTTTAAAACATAAGATAAATTAAGTTTCATGCAAATTCCATTAGTTATAAGCCTATTTCTTATCATGTTCACAAAAGTATAGATGATACTTTTTATATTTGTTTTTTAACAAAATTATACGTGTTTATAACATAAGATCTAGTTTGTAATTAAAGTATACAAACAGGATGATAAATTAGAAAGTAAAAATCAAATTAAATTTTTTGGTTTGTGATATTTCTGATATTAATAAATATAATGTATTATTTTGTTTTTTATATAAGTTGTATATTTTTTTTTTTGCAAAAATATCAAAATAAGCCAATTAAGTTTAATATAATAAATGTGGTAATAATCTTATTATAAATACACAAAACAACATATGAAGTTAGAATTCAGATGTATTTGTGACAATATACATAAATATTGGTGTATCTAGCTTATAACCTAAATGGTATTCGAGTTCTTTATTTCATTGATAATTTCCAACAGTACTTTTTATTCACAGGCTCTTTCCATTTGACAGTGTAATGTAAGTAACCTTTAAAAAAAGAATAAGAATATTAAAATATTATTATATTATATATTATACATAAAATTATTAAAATTATATAATAAATAATGATATATGTGAATTCCTTTTGCATTTACTTCTTCATAATTACCTTTTGAGTTTTAGGCATTCATTGCGTGCATATTAAATTTATTAAAAAAACAGCCTTCATGTTGGTTTAGCAGCTTGTCTGCGTTTTACTTCCCAATTATAAATACGTGCCATGTTAACTTCTGTTGTAGTAAATTGATCTCTCACAAAATCTAAATCATGTTCTACATAACCTAGATTTCTCTTTGCTGCTTCAATATTTTTTGTTAACATTTCTTGTGCATCATCCAATGTATATTCTAGCATAACATTAGCTCCTAACCACAAACACACTTTATCAGTAGGAGGAATAACAGCTTTTGCATAAACTTGTTCTGATAAAAGAAATTGTGTTTCTAGTTCTTTGCTTTTGTCTTTCTCTTGTTGTAATTTTTTGATCATGTCTAATGATCTTTCTAAATCTGGAATCTGAGCTTTCAAACGTCTTCTTTTATTAAATAAATTATATTCCATAAATTTATATTTGCCATGGTTTTCATCCAACTTTTGTAACACTTTATCTGCCGATTCATTTTCAGGTCTCGCCATGAAAGCGTCGACATCGTCCTATATTAAAAAATTTGTAAAATGTATAAAAATTTTAAAATAGCATTAAA
This sequence comes from Apis laboriosa, assembly GCF_014066325.1. Classification (NCBI taxonomy): domain Eukaryota; kingdom Metazoa; phylum Arthropoda; class Insecta; order Hymenoptera; family Apidae; genus Apis; species Apis laboriosa. Next base: position 6,078,360 of record NW_025223180.1, read on the forward strand.
ATAAAAATAAATAATATATATTACAAAAATAATAATATTTATTATATTTATATTATATTTAAATCTGTTCTGACCATATACGGTTAGCATAACGTATATACGAAAAAGTATTGTGTATTTTTATATATTATACTAATAAGCAAAAATTTAGTATAAAAAATATTAGAATAAAAGAAAAAAAATTTTATCTTTTTTTTTGTTACATAAATTTTACAAGATTTATTTGATAAAATTTTACAGAATTATCGATAATCACGAGGATTATTCCTTTGTAAAAATATATATCATAATATAATGTAATATATTAAATTTATGTATTGATAGCAATATTATAATAATATATTATGTAAATTTTTTATTAGAATAATATACTTACTACAAATTCGGCTTCCGGTATTCCAGCGTACGACTTTTTCTCTTTATCCAGCCCAACGTCCGCTTTATTTTCACCGTCTTCCATCTTGAATTACCATATAAAACCTCATAATATGAGACCTGTTTACATGACTATTTTAGCAGTTAAAAATTTTTACTTCATATAAATTTAACATATAAATATATATATAGTATAATGATAATATAAAAATAATATTTCATATGCTACATTCAAAATATTATTTAAAAATACAAATTAAAAATTGTAAAATATATATATAAATAATTGTCAGATTTGAATTCCAATCCGAGAGGTGGCGGTCTCTGGTGATAAATTGAAATATTATTAAAGTTATAAATATTATTAAGAATATTATCTACATAATATTTATTTTATGTTTTAATAGTTACGAACCTAATATATTTACATTTTATATATAAAATGAGAATAAAAAATTGTTCACTAGGAAAGATGAATAGCAAAAAGCACTGATAAAAATCAACAAAATTTTTAAAAAATAACAAAATTCTTAAGATAAAAATATAATAAGTAAGTACCTAAAAAGAATATTATAATTATTATATTATAAATTAATAACAACTTATTAACTCAAAAATGTTATATTACGTAGAATTTTTAAGTATTAAATAATATTTCACAATAAATATAACTTCTAATTAAAAAAATAATAAATTAATAAATGATAGGTATTGCTTTCACTCGCGTATTAGAGAAATTATTGAATCGCAATTAATTTCTGATAAAGATAACAATTATCTTTGAGAAGCATTTAAAGCTTCATGGGATTGGTTAAATTGAACTTTCTTTGTTCCTATTCAATAGACATTTCTACATTTTATTAATTAAGAATTATTATTTTAATCATAAAGATTTTTTTCTTTAATATGCAAGTGATTTGAAGTAATTGCATAGATATTCATATAATATACATGATTATAATATTGCGAATATAAATGATGGGAAAATTATATATTAATTCGTTTAATTAATTTCTTTCATCTCATCTTATTTTAAAAAAAATATATTCAATATCAAAATATGAAAATATAAAAAATATATTAATGAAAATATCATAATCATGAAAGAAATTTATTAATTTATTAATGTATACATATATATGTAAATTAAATTTTTTATTTCTATCTTATAAGCAGATATAAATTTTTTTAAAGAAAATTCTTAAATGCTTTTTTTTTTAAATATTTTATATAAAAAAATTATTATTTCTTACTATGAAAAATTTTTATTTTTTTCTTAATCATTCTCTTCAGTTTTACTCTTAATATACAGTTGTATTCAATCTAAATTATCTGTCCACCCGCACCCCGTATATCAAAGCACGGACAGACAAACTGACACTATGTACGATTGACGCGGGGCGCATTCCTTCTCTTTGATATACTTTATTGGTCTAATAGACCCGAATTATTGCTGTATCGTGTAAAGCAGAATGTAAGTCTTAGACTAGTCGTTGAGATATCTTACAAAAAGTTCTTTCTTTTGTATTACAATTACGTTGTATGCAAAACAAACGATGGATCACGAACACATGTGAATTGGGTCGCATCTTGAGAAACATCTTTTTTATAATCACTTTGTTAATAAATCTTCTCTTATGTATCAAAATAATCATTTTTCTAAAATAATCATTCTATTAAAAGATTTTTATGTGTAATATTTTTATGGATTTTAATATAATATATATTTTCTTTCATTACAAAATATGAAGAAAAGTAGCTTGGAAAATTACAACTTGCCCCTCTGTTTCTTGAATTACATCAGTCTTTGAAAAAACATATATAATAAATTATTATGCGAGATTATCTTTTAATTTCATCTTTTTAAATCTTGTACAGAATAAACTAGTGATCTATCGATTGATATTTGTCATTTTAATTATAACCTCCAAAATAGCGAAACAATATTTGCTTCTCATCGAATTAAACACGTTATAATTGCTATGCGAAATAATACTTGATCTGTCTACAGTTGCAGAATAATGTCAACTTTCTCGTTCAGCACGAGCGTAGGATTAGCAGGCTAGGACAGATTAAGGATGTAACATTTGTTGTAGGCGCATAGATCACGATGATGACCCGTAACAAGTACGTGTCGAGCGACAGGGCGATCATATAGGTACGGGGTACACCAAACAGGAGTGATCCGAGTGAGCGAGTGACTGAGTGAGTTGGAGGTCGGAGGAGTATATTGGCCATTTCCGCAGGAAGCCCTAGGTAACCTGTAACCGCCATTGAGGTTGGAACTAACGTGCCACAGATCGTTGCCGTTTCATAACAAGCTGTTCTGAATTCGTTTGTCCATAATCTCGTTGCGTTAATTGATTGGTTTTCGCTTTTCATTGTCGAAGTAAAATCTTTCTCTTTATCCGAGATTTTTTTTTTATAATTATAATATAACTAAAATTAATTATTAAGAATATTAAAAGATATCAATACCTTCAATATATTTATTTTATTTTAGTATTTCAATTGTTCAAGAAATTGCAAACAAAAGATGTTCTAGGAATGATTTATAAATGATAAATCTGACGAAATGAAGAAAAAAAAGAAGAGAAAAGACTTTTCTTAAGCATGGTAATTACATAATTTATGCTAATTATATTGATAATTGTTTGTATTAAGTGTATGACGTACTTAAGGAAAGAATTTCAACAACTTCTGGAACTGGTAATACAAGAAATTGAGAAAAGGATTGATAATGAAGAGTTTGTTCTAAGTTTTAAGTTATCGCGTAGAACGTAAAATTTTATATTTATGAACTAAAAATATTTCTATTCATGTAATGTCACGAAAATATTTACGAGGCACGGCATTAACGCAAACGTAGGTAAATCGAATTCCTCCATGATCGAATAGATATGCGTACACATCGAAGAATAGATCGCTTTCGGGTCATCGAAAAGAAAGACTCAATGCATTGGTCCGTGACTGACAATAGTAACACAACATAATACAGACTCTTGTCGTCCGCAGATTTAATCTGTCGAAATGAGTCATCGTTTTGACTCGGCTACAGCGGACAAAGACTGAGAAACAATATTAAACAAACAACTATGTGTTTATCTATCAAAGAAAATTTATTTTTATTATTATGTAATAATAATAATCATAAATAATTATGGAAAATTTACTTTTTCTTATATGAAAAAGTGAAAGTTTTAAGTGAATAATAATATATCCATTGGGTATATTGTCAACAAAAAGCATTGGTTTCTAAGGGTGTCAAAACGAATGGTATGTGTACAAAAATTTTTAGAAAGGATGCATTCTTTTTCGAAACGTCAATATAAGTAATATTTACTCGAAACTCAGCCTCAAATTTACTTTGTACCATCCGACTATTTTCAATCTAACACAACAGAAGAAGATGGTTGAGTTAATGAAATGATCTTCAACCAATGTGTAATTTAAATTTAAATTTAATCCAACGTTTAACTAAATATTCTTTCCTTAACTAATTAAATATACTATATATATATAAAATATACTAATATATAAAATATATTATATATATATTAAAATATTAAACAAAATTATGTAAAATCTTGTAACATTATAATTAAATTATAAATTTCTAAAACTAAAAAAACTTATTTGAACAAATCATTTTTAGCTTTAAAAAATTATAAATATTCTAATATGTACACTATTTTAAAAAATAACAAAAAAAAATCATACCATTTTTCTTCGCAACTCATTTTTTCCAGGCTTTCTTGACATCGGACAACGTGGGTACCCGACTAAAAGCGGCACGTGCGAATATATGAATGAAAGTTTACGAGGATAGTAAGAACAGGTCAATCTACCAATTGACCATTGGTCAGTCGGACCTGCACAAACGAAAGTTCAGATCGTTTATTCTTTTTGTTCATCTTCAGACACTCCACAGGCATATGCCATAATGGCTTCATGTGCACACGCTAGCCTGGTAGTATACCTACCACCACTGTACGGAATTGGTCAAGCAGAGTGCAACAGATAAGGGTTGCCATGGTGGGGGATAGTTGACTCTCTAGTGGCCATTCGGAGTCAGTTGCTCTTATGCTTGCCAGACATTAACAACACCACGCTGGGCTCTTACAGTGAGGGCCTCGTGACTCGAAACGTCACAGGTGATTCGAAACAATTTTAACAATCCTAATTGTTTATCGTGAAATTTATTTTTCGTTTATTCGTTTATATAGGAGAGACTTGATTGAGAATCCCTATTTTTTTTATGGCTGATATTTTATAATTGCAAGAAAAAAGTGATGGAAATTATCCCGATTATTGTTGTTGACATTTGCACTGGTGAATTTTTTTAGTGACAATTCTATACATAAAAATTGAACGTGAATTTATATATTTGATTGTAGTGAAGGTACAATTAAAATAAGGGTGAATTTGAATGAGGTATTCGATAGAAGAAATCAATCTATCTTTTCTGTCTATTGACATGGAAAGTGCGCGATTTTATCGGTGATTGCAATTTCATTTAGAAAACATCGATTGCTCAAGTGCTCGAATTCCTCAAACTCGAGGATCGATGTGGAAGAATGCGGAGGAAAGAAGTTTGATATTCGTTTCGAACCTTCTTGTAAGGTCGTGGAGGTCATCAGGATCGAGAGAACAATGACGATCGATAGTTAAAGAAATTGTTATAAAAATTTCGTGGAGGGTGATCGAGGGTTTATTTTACGAGGGGGTTGTGGATATTATGTTAGCAACAGGGTTATGTGTATTTCTGGTGTTGGCGTTGGCGGGAAGCGTTTCGACGCTTCTGCCAGAAGATTTCGAAGATCGGACTGCTCCTGCCAATCTCCAAGAAGAATGCGCCTCGAAATGCCCGGATCTCGATTTGAATCAGGTCAGAATCAGAATTTTATAATTTATAATATAATATAAAATTATTCACGACTACAGAAACAGTATATAATTCTCAATGAATATAAAATAATTATATTTTCTTTTCTATTTTCTTTCCTCTCTTCCACATTGACCAATTTCTTTACCATTTATTTTGTCGCGCTGTAACTTATTGTGCTTCCAACATATTGTGTTTGCTCATTTAGAAAGAATGTTTCGAAAGCAAAAGAAAAAAGAAAATATATAGCTCGATAATGAATTCCAACTTTAGTAATAAGGTGACAGGTTATGGAATCTTGCACGTGTCCAGATCTACCATAATAGATAAAACCTAATTTATTATATACATATATATATATATATATATACGAGTAAATGAATATACGAAAAGATGTTGCTATCTTTTCTCTCGCTTTTTATCGTAGGCATTTTCGTAGTATTTATCAGCATTCTCGGTGATTATTCGTAATATTATTATATATGGTCTTATTATGAAACTGCCATTAGATAAAAGTCACGAAGATTGTCGCGTGACCGATCGAAGGATGTAGACCATGCTGAGATTTTAAAAGACACAATCGTTAAATTAACCGTGAAATTTCCATTCTTTTTCCATTCTATATTTTCATAGTGCGCATTTGGAGTGAATACGATTGTTTACAGCAATAAATAATCGCAATCGCGGGGAAATTTCTTTATCGGTCTCGATTCGATGATGAAGAGGTCAGTATAGCCATCAAGTTAATAATATTGGCCCGTGAAACGAAACGAGAACAAAAATCGATCCGTAATCATCGCGTCAGTCTCCTGATAGCCTTTTCGCACAAGATGCCGATTATTTTCGTCTGTTATATTTCAATTTAAACTTTCTCTATTGTTCCTTATTCATTTGTCATTCGTATCATCGTTTTTTCTCTCTGTTGTCGGAATTTCGCGATACACACTTGGTCGGTTACTTCGAGTGAATAATATTATTTCACGGAAAAAAAATAAAAATGCAAAAAAAAAAAAAAAAGAAAAAATATGAAGAACGATATGAAAACCGGTCGATTCATTGGAATCACGAGAAGCGTTCTCGAAGCGAGGCGAGCGTAACACAAAAATGGCTCCACACGAAGGACGTATCAATTTAAGTCCACTCTCCATCCCGACTGTACCATTCATTAATTAACTTAACTACACGACGGCGCATCATCGCAGTCCATAAGCACGATCTCGAGGATGAAAGACGAGTTGTAACTATTTTATTAGCCGTTTCTATTTTTTTGTTCTTTTTTATTTTATTTTCATTTAATTTCCGTCCAAATATCGATCAATATTCACGTCGTCTCTCGAAATATTAAACGTTACATATTAAAACATATTCATTTTTCTTTGAGACGATCGTATGATATCTTTCGAAAGGTTCATTTGGAATCGTATTTTTTCTATCTTTTTTTTTCTCTCTCTTTCTTAAGGCTCGCACAAAGAGCGAATAAGGCGATTGAAAGGATGCATCAGGAGAGATAAACGTAACAAAAGGCGGTCTGGAGAAATGATTAAACCGATCCTTTCGTGGAGAGTTTAATTGATAATTGCTAGCAATTTCGTTCACGCCAATTGCTAGACACTGATTACGAGATTCTTATGTCGAGTTTGTTCACACGAACCATAGGAACCATTCGTTTCGAGAGAACGTTTCTTTTAAGCTTAATGGAATTCCTTTAGATTTTCATCTCTCAAGAAAAAGATATTGTTTCAATTCGTACACGTTGTCGTACGCGATATCTTTTTTAAATTTGGAAAGATTTCTCGAAACATTGCATTTCAATTATCCGGGGCCAGATAAAAGAAATCATGGTTCAAAAATCAACTTCTCGATCCCTTATCTTCCCTTCGTTCTCTTCCCGATCTTCGCCCGTTTTTTCACATCTTCTCGGCGCCGAAGTTCGAAGGGCAACGTGGGTAACCATTCAAGTTCAAGATAAGAGGTAGAGATCGGGATTGGATTTCACCGTGGGGTGAAAAAATGCAAAGCGATTTATAAAATTCACTTAGATTTATATTTATGTTTACGATGCGTCGCGTACCATTGGCGCCCGTAGTATTTACTAAACACGAATAAAGAAATGAAATCGCGTTATCTCGACTTATGATGCCTAGGATGACCTTATTGCATAACCACGATGATTAGTTTTCTATAAGCTTCGATGTGACATCAATTCTTTCGAGATTATGGTGTTACCATTTTTACATTTGCTGGAAACTTCTATAACTGTTGATACACACTTACTCTTAATAACGCGCGACTCAAAAATATGCCAAATAAATTATCACAATTACTGTTTCACACGCCTAATCGTTCTCTCAATAGTGGTGTGGAATTTCTCAATTTCGTTCTTTTTTTTTTTTTTTTAAATTTTCTTCCTTAATTGGAAAATAATTACTTAAACGGCGCTTGTAATGGATCTCGTTACGCCTACGCGTTAACCTACATGCGATTTCATAGCGAGGCAGCCATGGCGTAATTCGACGCATTCATACCTATAAGGATTCGAATCGGGTAGCGACAATCTGGCGAATTCCTATCTTTCGTGAAACTACGTAGAATCCGCAGGATCGTGCAATATTATATGTGTAGCCGTACACAATGAACTTCCTGCCGGCCACATCCTCTCACCTACAACGCGTGCCTGGTGATTTGCTAGGGGTTCACTTCGAAGTCCATTGATAATCGTGTGAAATTCGAAATCGTCCTATCGATCCTTGTTATGTACGCGAATCGTTATTATTTCGTTATTTCTTCCTCTTCGTCTGAATGAAATCAAACATCAGCAATATAAAATTAACACGTAGAAAATTATAAATATAATTTTATGCTAAGCGAAGCTCGATAGCTCGTAGTGCAACGATTCTGCTTGGTAAAAATTAAAAATTATCTACAACGAAGCTCGATTAACTGAGATTTATCGTAGCTACTTATAAGCTTACTGTGAAGTGAAAAATTTTATAGACGGAAGATTGGATGATGGATGATTCCTATGATTGAACGAATCGAAAAAGAAAAACCCGATAATTCGTTCGAGAATGATGGTCTGTTATTTGAAGGAATGATTGTGTTATCGTTGACTTGAAATATCCAAAATAGCTTGGACTGATAATAGAAAATATTTATATGATAAACATATGTAAAATCTCTCGATATTCTCGATTGAAACTAGAAGGAAAAATCTATAGTCAGGATTGAGGGAAAGGTCGTCGGCAAGCGTATCTTAAGCTTGAATGCGACGTATATATAAATATAGGGGTCCCACATCATATTAGGATTTCACGAATTTCAGGGAATTTTTGAAAGGGATACGGTTGATTTTCTCTCACGATCAATGCGCAAAGATTGTGTAAATTGGCGAAAAAATCCTTGAAGATATGTTAAAAGAAATGTAAGATATGTTAGAAAATATTGTCGGCTCGTTTCGTCTCGAGGGACGATCCTGTTAAATTGTTCAGCCTTGAGTCGCAAACAAATCCTGGGAAGTAGAGTTTCGGCGCCTTCACATGACGTCATATCAATTAAAACGCATGCACGTTCCATGTACGCGTATATCTAGACCAGTACACCAGTCCGAAGATCGTAACGAATGGCAGCTGATGGCGACTGTTTTTAATTCATCTTATAATCTTGAAGGTAATTAAGGAAATTAAATGGTGACCGCGTGTCCAAATGCCTAGGCCCGATAAAATGATCGTTGCGCCCGAACTTTGAAGCAAGTCAAATTGTTTTTCATTTCATTTTCATCCTTTTCAGAATTTCGACCAACTTTGATTCATCGTATCAAGCGTCTAAGAATCTGTTATACAACTATCGTGGCGAAGAATAAGACGTGGAAATGATTTTTCACTGTAAACATAGCGATGAAAAATGCTTCCTGTTCTCCGTGTTAACGAGTGCAAAGTGAACCACACGAGGTGATGCGTATCTTTTTAATTCATGGCGTAACGCGAGAATAATTGACGCGGTTCGTAGACGAATGCCATGTTTGCGGCCGGTCAAACGTTGGAACGTCGACTGCATTGCTTTTCCAAACGGTCGTTGAAAGGGAAGAGAGAAAGAGAGAAGAAGATGGAGCGAGAGGGACACACAGTTAAGGTGTTTGCCAAAGACAAACCTCAGACTTCAAAGGTAGATGTTCCATCCGAGTGGACACCGTCCGGTATACATTCAACACCGTGCGATCGTGGCTTGTTCGTGACCGCACGAAAAAAACTTGATACCCTTTGCCTTCAACTCGAAGCACCCTGGGACGCTTTGAACGTGTCAAAGGCCCTTCCAGTTATACACCACTTTCAAATGTTTGAGTTAAATTTCGATGAATATTTCAATTTCTGTGAACGAATTACCATCGTTGATTCATGAATTTATCTTTATGAAGGCAAAATGCCGATGATCAAGCGGCATTTGAGTATATACGATTATACTTTTACGTAATTCGGTTCAATATGTCGCTTAATGTAAGGTAAATAAGTTAATTTTCGTTGAAATCATCGCGTTCTATGTAGACCTTGAGAGGAGATACTGATAAAAATCCGTCTTGCGTGTGTCAAATTGGAGGGAGAACGCGGTAGTCGGTCATTAGACTCGGTCATCAACATTGGAAGCATTTGGGGGCGAGGTGCAACAGTTGGCGAATGCTTTCGAGCGTGACGAAGACGTTGAATATGACGGAAGGACGTGCGGAAGGACGAGCAGGTACGCATTAAGCCATTACCTTAGATCAGATAAAACCGGCTCTTTACCGGCTGATTTCCGTCTTGAGAATGGTCTATCTTTTAGTGAGAACAGGAAGCAAGCAGAGAAGCTAGAGTCGTAATAAAACGCAGTGACTTTTCGAAATTCACTGCCACGATAATTCGAAGGGATTATTATAATAAAATGCTTTGGAAGAAGAGAACGACCGATCTTGGAAATAAACGTGCAACAATTCACGACAACAGTTTATGATAAACACGGAATTTCAATTATTGGCGAAGAATATTCTAGCAAGAAGTGTGGTAGTGTCGCAGGGGTACTTGGTTTCATGTAATAGTCTAGGCGGTTTGATTAATCGGGTGCAAAGTTAAACGAGCATCGTGCCGGCCGAAGAGGCAAGGAACGCGCAACGAGATTCCTCGACAATGGAAAGAAAAGAAAAAAATTCATCGTAAAATTGATACATCCACGCTGAGAGGCGATAGTCGCGAAAACACTGCACCATCACTCTGGCTTTTGTTATCGGGCGGTTCTTTCACTCGTCGTGCACTTTTCGTTGTCTTGATGGGAAAATACAGAACAAGAGTATTGTTATACGTCGTATTTTTTTTTTTTTTTTTTTTTACATTTTAACACAAAACAGCGAAACTTGATTAAAATTTAATTGTTCGCGTACAATTTATGGCACATTGTTCCAAACAATGCCGCACGAACGTATATTCAGAATATATATTCAGATATTTGTGAAGAAAAATGGTATTTTTAATTTATGACAGGGGAAAAAAAAATTGCGATTCGAACGATGGCAACGGCTTGGCCGCGTTACACGTAGGGGCCGTAGAAAATAAATTGAATCGCTTGCCAGCTTTAAAAGATAGTAAATTGTTTCATCCGGTTCAATTGACACCCCCGGTATACCTAGCCCGTCGCGAATGAATCGCCGAATGATTGTGCCAAGTCGCAGGATTCTGGTACCGTTTGCCAAAAAAAAAAAAAAAAAAAAAAAGGTAGTCGTTACATCGTTTGCACCTGTACGTTACACGCTTCCGGTACACAGGTGCGCGTCCGGCATTTAATGGAAATGAAAGTTAGAAAGAGAAGAAAGAATGCATTCATGGAATCGATTAGATCGAGGGTGGCGAATAATTTCAGTAGCCGATAACAAGGTGATGTGAAGCCGTGCGTACCGCTATGGGAATTTTCGGAGTCAACTAGTCCCCAACGCATATTTAATTAACCCTAACGATCGTATTTATTCAAAAATATCATTGATATCACCTGTTTATGAATATAAATCGCGTGGTGAACTAACGTTTGCACATCTGTCACATAACCGTGAAATATATACTTTGCATGTTTTTTTTTTTTTTGGAAAAATATTATTAGATACAAAGGGACGATAATTAAATTTATGTTTTTTTTTCTTTTTCCAGAATCGAACGGACGATTCAAGCTCGGAGGTAGGATGCGGTGTACGATGCAAAATCGACCAAGTAAGTGATTTAAAACTCGCTCATCGGTGATGCTTAGATAGATCTATATTGAACGCTATGTTGTACGCTGACGAGTTAACAGAAGTTTCGGAATATCTTCTTCGATTGGGCGAAGACTGGAGCCTTAAGTTCAGTGATAATGAGGATAATTTTCGCATCGGTTGCGGCGCGAATTTAAAGTTCGTCGGGGAACATTGTCGAACGTTTATTAACATAGGCGAACGTCGAGACGAAAATAAAGGGACGCCGGTCCCCTGGCACAATGAAAGTACTTCCGCTGCCGTCCCCGGGGGTGCTTGTTCGGTAGAGAGACGGTAAATGACAAATAAAAACAAAGTCAGGTCCTTCGCCTCTCTCTCTCTCTCTCCCTCTCTCTCTTCTCTCTTTTAGAGCGTATATACGTAGCCAAAGGCAATGAATGGATAAACGTATATACGTATTACGCGTACGAATGAAAGAATGGCCGGGCTCGTACGGCTTCGTAACTTTAAATTGGATCGCGTACAAGTGCGGCCTATGGCGGATGTCGCCAAATTACCGTGTGACTCCGGATTCGCTCTCTCTGTTTACCCATCTCTTTCCGCTTCTCTGCTTCTGTCTGTCTCCCGTTTCACCCTGTTGCGGAAATCCATGGTGAACCGTGAATCCGACAATGTTTTTTTTCACACTTTAATGTGATTTCACTTAAATATCGGACTTACCGATTATGGTTAAGGGAGTTAGAGACAAGACAAAATCTAACATCTTGTATGTTATTGAAAAGGAAGGTGAATTAACTGAGAGTCGAGTGAAATCGAGAGAGAAATATCGTTAACAAAAAATTTCAGCCCAAAGTTTCAGTACAAAGGGAAAAGATCCGGGGATAAGAAACCGAGAAAGGATCCGCCCTATGGCCGGAAGGATATCCAGCAACGCGTGTCTCCAGGCTAGGAAACGAGGACCGCAATTAATGTACCGAAAAGGATAAAAGGGCCTACGATACGTTTAATTATCGCGTGCCATCGAAAAAAAGGGCGAAGAGGAACGCGACCATTAAGTATTCTGTCCCTTCCTCGTCGCGAGGATGTCATATTTATTGTGCTCGATCGCGTGCATTTTTTCCTCTTTTTTTTTTTTTTTTAAATAACTTGATGGCACGAGGTTGCGTGCTAGCGAGTTGAAAAGCCTCGAATACCACAGGTTGATATGTGAATTGAGCTCGAAACGATTCCCTCCCTCGCCTCGTTTCACGGTTCGTACGTTCCAGTAACGCGCGCGAATAACGGTTAGGCACGACACGATTCAAAAGGAAGATGCTCTACTTTTTGCTAAACGCAACCCTAATTGCCTTCCTCCGTTAATCCAACAAAAATTGCCCGCAACTAGCCGTTAAACTTTACCTCGATTTACTCGCGTGCTCCCCTTTTTCTCCTTTACGTAATTTTAAAACAGAGAATGGATGCGAGAGAATTATAAACTTGCGCACGATACGATGAATTTTTATGGACATAATTTTGATTGGACAAGTTCGTGTGCACCGGGCTTGGCTTTGACGCTTCTTCCGGCAATTTCACGGATCGATTGCACGGCAAACCGATATCCGTGTAATTTCTTTTGTACGAAACGTTACGTTGTGTGTACATATATGTTTTTTGATAATGCAATATGTAATACGAAAATATAATATCGTAAGAAAATATAAGATATTCTATATATGGCTGAGCGCGTAAACAAGAGGATAGTAAGTGAGGATTTCTTACTCAATCTTCTTTGGCGAAAACATATCTGACAGCCCGATTTTACCCATTCGAGTGTGTTTGTAAAGTAGCAGACCACCAGCACCCGGGATCTCCGTGACAAATCGCACACTTGACATTGACTACCACCACTTTCCCTCCTTCTTCTCCACATCTTTCCTCGATCATTATACCAATAAACAATTTAACGTGTACGATTTATCGTAAACGATCGTCTCCCTATTTTTTTTTTTTTTTTTTTAAATTAACGGAAATTAACGTTAGACGAGATACGGAAGCGTTGTGTGCGTGTGAATCTTCAAGATTCCTCGTGATTAACATCTTGCGTCGCTCTTGGGCGCAATCGGGGAGGTTGAAGCGAAACGAGGAGAGAACGAATAGATCCTCGTTCGTGGTGGAATGAAGATCTACGATCTAGGGGAGTTGAGTGGAGCGAGGGCCAGGCCGGGGCGTAATGTGTGTTGAGGTTTTAATGAGGAAGTGAGAAATTAGCAGGCGCAGCGTCGAACCGATGCGCCTCAGCTGTTTTTCCACTGTCTGATAGTTTTGTCAACCCCCATCACGCGACGGCCCAACCTCGAAACGGACAAAAATTACGATCGTTTAACGAGGTGAGCCGAATTCGAAATACGGTGTACGATATACGAATAGTGGCCACCAAAAAGGGGAAAGAAATAGTCAAGAAGGAACGTTTCGTGCGAACTAATTGAAAAAGGGGGATCGTGGGGCTGATATGGGCACGGAGCAATGAAACGTCAAGAGAAATATGATTAATTAAGACGTTAAAAATTATCGTCGTCTAGGTCGTTAGGGTGGACGTTCACAACTATCGTGCATTGCCGAGATAAATGCTTGTTCGACACTTCTTCTTCTTCTTCTTCTTCTTTTAAAGGCATTTTTAATTTTTTTCTTTCTTTTTTTATATAGTGTATATATATATATATCTCATTTTCCTTCCTTTTGGATTAAGATGGATCGATCGTATCTTCTACTCTTGAAATAATTGTTTAAAAAAGAAGCGATTCGTTCCGTTCGTTTTGATAGATCGATTTGTTGCAATCATTGCTGAATCGTTCGAAGCAATCGAATCGAATTGCCACCAAATGTTTATTAATAACTTATTTATCTAATGCTGGAGGTCCCTTTCGTTCTAGACTTTTCAGACCATTTGACCTGTGATACCCTCCAATACCATCGTAATCGTATACACATATATATGTATGTATACATAACAATTATTGACCAGTCGCGCGAAACGAGATTTAATCGATGTTTCGAACGGTTGTTTCCCTTTTTTCGTTTTTTCTTTTCTTTTTCTTTTTTTTTTTTAAGATTATTGAATTTAAGGTTAAAATGTTAAAATTCTTATAAAAGAAAACAAAGTGATATTCCGTAATATTTTTATTACAAGCGTTCCATATTTCTGTTCCTTTCTAGATACTATCACTTTCGAACAAAAAGCAAATATCCAATTTTATTTATAAAATTGATTTCGAGATGATAAAACTGTTGGTTAACGTGCAGGTGCATGGCTAATCCCCCGTAGAATTAATCTTCCTATAGCGAGCTTATTATTCTAAAATGTCGAGAGGGTATCATTTATATGCGGCGCCTCTCCAATGCGGCAGAGTGTCGATCAGCCTGACAATTGGTAAATGGCTCTCTTGTATCTCGAGATACGATGTTGAAATAACGATTTTACGAGGTGCAGCAGCTGTTATACACGATGCAGTTATTGGTAATAAGAGCCTACCTAAGGATTTCGATTTTCGATCGAAAACGCGATCAAACGTCAATTATCTTTTATAGAGAAATTAAAAATATATATTGGAAATAAAATATACAGATTCATCTCGTCGAAGAAGAAGAAATTATAAAAACAACGATTAAAAATGAACTGGAAAGTCTAGACAAAACTATTATAAACTTGCTCTTCCTGAAGTTCTTGAAACCATTGAACATGCCATATCGGTCTTGTGTATTTACATTTCGTCAAGCACGCTTCCTTTCAAGATGTTCTCAAGGAAACGAGTCTTGCAAGATATTTCCAGTTCGTCAGTCGATTCGGCAACCGGATGGAATTTTTGTTTATCCTATCCACAAACTCGTACCCTCGTCGAAAATGCAACGACAAAACGATCGACGCGATTCGATTTATTATTAAATAAGATCGTTGTGTTAAACGGGTTAATAAATAAATCAAATAATGACAAGTAATTTTCTATAACGTGATAACATTGATGATCTTCGTTTATCGGAAAAAAAGATTAAGCTCGAGGGACGTATCAGGCGCCTGAGCGTAAAAAATTTCGTACGATCACGATTTCCATAGCAAATAAGCACGCGCGCTCTCGTGTTCTTGATTCTTCGTGCTCTTAAGCTCTCTTCCTCGTCCTCTTCTTTTCCATCTTCTTCGACCGGCTTGTTGTCGCCGACAAATGCCCACATCCTCTCGCGCAGAAAGTTAATGCGTTAAACTTCGGTTCGCAAATCCATGCTCGGCACGAACCGACCGGCTGTCTTATGAACGTGGGTGTCACTTGAGGCACGTGCCTCGTACCGTCCATCTTTTAAAATACGACAACCAGATGTTCCACTTAGTATACTTCAATGCCAAAATTATGCAGCGTGCCATCATTTCTTCGTTTCTCGATTCGATCATCCGATATATCGAGAATCGAATTAACGATCAAGTGGAAATGGGGTCTAATGCTGTCTAATTCTACTTTGCATAAATGTTTGCGCTTGCATTTATATATAAGCTGAATATATATATATAAGTTAAAATGAATGTTCAACAGTTTAAAATAAATCTATATAATTGTTAATCATGAATTTATTGAATTATATATTCAATGTTTTTACATATTGTTCAATCGTAAGCTTATAAGTTTGTTCAACTTGTGATACGGTGTTTTTACAATAGGAAAAGTTGGCGCGTAACAAATATTGTGTAGTACAGTCTAATGTGCATTTATTCCGTTTGTTCCAGTGCACAAAAGGCTGTGGAGCATGGCAACGAGCACTCGATACGAGTTGTCAAGCTGTTTGCGTTAGTATAAATTAAAATAATATGGTAATATTAGTATATATCAAAGCATTAATTATAGTATATATTCAAACAATAAAACAATATGGTATAGTACAAAACAAGTTATTTCTAATTCTAATGTTAAATGTCACTTTCTTTTTCTTATTATTCTATTATTTTCTATCATTCTATTATCTATTCTGTTATACTATCGTTTCACTGAACGCAATAATACATCAATCCTAACGTCAATTTCATTATTTTGTAGAATGGAACCCAAGAATTGCTACCACCCAAAGAATTGTATTGTGTTCTGGGTTGTCACGATGCCCTAAATCGTTACTTTCAACAATTAAAAGGTAATATACACTTTATTATACCTATAATGAACGATCTTTAAAATTTGTTCGCATAAAGATACTTCCTCTTTAGGATCTGTATTTTTAATACACGTCATCTTTGAATCACGATTTTCGATCAAAACTTCTCGAATTCTTTAGCGTAACGATCTACCGTGGCCACTTTTAATGGTTCCTCATCGTAATAATCGAAGTTGCTAGTGTCATCAGGCGATATGCATTTCGGTATAAAAGTAGGTAATATCTTTTGATTATACACATCTAACCATTTGATCGGCTGAAACCATTTGTGACTTTTGATATCCATGCTACCAGATTTCAAATTACCGTATCTCTTTGTAAGATCTACTTGCAGTATGTTCTTCAAAATATCTCTTAATTCTCCGCCGAAATGATGAGCGAATTTGTATTTACCAGCGACGATCTTCTCGTATATTTTCATCGGATCTCGCGAAAAAAATGGCGGATAACCAGCATTCATCTCGTAAATTAAAACGCCAAAACTCCACCAATCGACAGATTTGCCGTATCCTTTCGACAATATCACTTCCGGCGCGAGATATTCAGGAGTACCGCAAAGAGTCCAAGTTCTACCGTTGATCATTTTACAGAAGCCAAAGTCCGTTATTTTGAGATAGCCCGTATTCTGAATTAAAATATTTTCTGGTTTCAAATCTCTATAAACCAGGCTACAATGATGAAGATATTCTAATGCAAGAGCAACTTGGGCGGCGTAGAATCGTGCCAGATTTTCCTCGAACTTTCCCATTCGTCTTAAATGCGTGAACATTTCTCCACCACTGATATACGGTAACACCATATACACGTACGAATTGTCTTTGAAACAGAATTCCATGAAGACGATAAACGGGAATCTGACGCATTCTAATATCCTCTTTTCGTTGTACGTATGATCCACCTGCTTCAATTTCACGAGTTTCGATTTATCCAAGATTTTCATAGCGTAGTAAGTTTCAGAAGTTTTATATTTCACGAGTATAACACGTCCGAATGCACCGGTCCCAATTGTTCGAAATCGTTCGAAATCGTTTAGATTAACGTTATCGACTTTGTTAATCTTCCATCTTTCAAAGAACGAAACTTTCAATTCATCGAGTATTTTCTTATATTCCGCGAAATCATCGAAAGTCTCATCCTCTTTGTCATTCAAAAGTAATTCGTCATTGACTTTACGTTTTTCAAATTCCATTAAAAATTTTTTGCAAATTAAATAATGTTAATGCACAATAACTATAATAACGTGGTTATGTTATGAATTGACGGTCGAATAGGAAACAACAACAATATCGCAATATCGATATTCGATTTTTGTCTAATTTACATGCGATCCTCGTGATCAAATATACGATCTCTACGCAATAACGATACTGATATCCATCGATGCTCGTTATCAGCGGAAATAGGTATTCCACCGGCACCAGCACTGGTAGCTGACTCGTTGACCGCGACTTCCTTGCGCCTTGAATGGAAAGGAATAGACATCGAAAGACGTGGCGGAGGCATTTCGTACTTAGTGCAATGGAGGTACGAAGAATTGGCCGAGACATGGCAATATTGCAGAAATCAATCGTGGGGTGAGGATGATCAGATTTTGGTCGAGAATTTGCAACCTTATACAAAGTACAGGGTAAGTTCTCTAATCTATTACAGATATTTAATCTATTAATAATATGTGTATTCTATGTTATTCCCATTATTTATATCGATTATTTGTATTCTTTCATTCGTTGAATTACAGTTTCGCGTAGCGTTACTTTTAAAATCGTCTCAGCACAATCCCGAGCCTATCGTCTCCGCTCCAAGCGTCGTGATACGAACGCTGGCGGCCGGTTTACCAACCTCAGCACCGGTAATTGTAAGAGCGGTGGCAGTAGACAGTTGCCGCGCGTCTGTGTCTTGGGAACCGGGCCCTTTCCCCAATGGGCCACTTTTGTCTTATGTCCTGCGTCTGCAAGGGGCTGATCACTCCCAGCTTAAGGTATACGCCACGCCAGAACTACAATAATGCAAACGATACTCTCATCGATCGTTCGTTTCTTCTCTTGAAATCTTTTTGTCGTTGCGCGTAGTTATCTATTACTATTGGCAAAATGCATTATTCTCTGACACGAGTCAAAGCTATTCGAGCTATTCTCTTTAAGCTGTTATAATCACTATTTAGCACATCGATATAAAGTCGATTGCTCTTTTCTCTTCTTTCTAACTGTCGTAGCAGAAAGCACTGTCCGAAATAGCAACTGGTTCTACAAGGCTGCACACTTTCCCCCAAATATAATGTATATTGATAAGTAAAAGCATGTTTGGAACGTATGCATGTTTTCTTCGATTTTAATCTTTTTAAATTATAGAATATATTTATAATTATTGATACTGCCTGTTGATACGATTAACCATAGTTTTTTAAATTTTGTAAAATTATTTATATCGAATAATACTTACATATTATTGTACATGGACCTTTATTAATTAATCGTTACTCATGATCCTGATAACATCAATTTGTTAACTTGTAAGAACCAGATCTCTCACGAAATACGTTTCTGGCATGGCGTTTCTCTTCCTATTCGCATACCAATTGTACATGTCCAACGAGGGATCGAAAGGGAAAGATACTTTGACAGTTTGATTAATACTGTTTTATAATCGATCGACAGGATATACCAGCATCGGAGAACACGGATCACTACATGTTTCAAAATCTTGAACCGAACAAGAATTATTCCATTAGCGTGACCATGAGAAACGGAGTTGGTGAGGGACCACCTGCGGTAACTTACATCATGACAAATCCAGAACCGGCTGGTACGTTTCATCGCTGAGCGAATTAAACTTTCAAACTGATCAAATGATCATTATCCAAACGATAAGATCCAAAAAGAGAGATGTTAAAAATATTCGTGATGTTCCAGTGAAAGACACGCAACAACCTATTTTAATTCTTGGAGGTCAGCACGTGGTTATGAAACAGGACGCGGATATGTTGGACGATCCCAGTGTGGTTTACGAAAACACGAGCACAATTCGAGGAGTGGCGATTCACGTAGCCTCCGCGCAGCTTTTCATTTCCGATTCTTTGGGATACGTGTACAGAACGTCAATCACGAAACGAACGACACCCACGGTGATACTTAGCCCCAGCCAAGTGAACTTCAAGCCTCTCAGTCTATCCGTTGACTGGTTAAACCTTCACCTGTACATTTTGGGCGAGGTGAAACACGCGACCACGGTTTGGCAGATAGCTAGATGCAATTTAGACGGAAGAGGTTTGACGGTAGCCGTGGCTGGTTTCTTAACGCGACCCACACACATCGAGGTAGATCCGTACAATGGTTACTTGTTCTGGGTCACCAGAGGCGGTTTATATCGATTAGATCTGGCTGATATAAGTAATGGAGTGAAGCACGAGGTACGTTTCCAACGATACACGATGAAAAAGTTGATTTCTATCTGCCAATGTTCAACCAATTTACTTCCACCATCGAAACATTCAATTGCAAATGACCTTAGATCAATTTTCGCAGGTTCAGCCATATTTGATTCTAGAAGACGCCGATTTAGGAGCATTCACCGTCGATCACACGAACTTTCGTTTATTGGTTCCCCATCATATCCAAAACACCGTAATATCTGTCTCTTTGGATGGTCGCGAAGTTTTAAATCTTCGCGCCAATACGCAGCAACCGAAATTCAAGAACGTGGTCTCCTTGGCTATGGCGAACGGTTTGTTTTATTGGACGAACGGGGAAGAGGTATTGATAGAAGGATACCATTCGGGACAAAACAGATATTTTCACAATGCTTATCCAGATAGGTGCGAAAGTTCATTCTTATTCGGTCAACGTCGATGCCGATACGAACGCTTGAATGAACGTTTCTTCCTTCCAGATCGAACGGTTCATTTGTCAGTGTCAATGTACTTATGGACGCGAGCCAGCCCGTTCCTGTCCCCGTAAATCCTCCTACAGGCGTGCAAGCTGTGTTGGGGGTGGAGAGGGCGAAAGTTTCCTGGCAAGCGCCTCATCTGTTGGGCGGTCAGGGGAAAGGCGCTTGGCAGAATTGGTCTTACGAATTGGAGATCAAAGACGAGTCTACCGGAGAGACCATCCATCAGAAAGATATCGCTGGCTCGTCTCATACTGTGCATAATCTTCGAGAGAAATCAGAATACTCGATTAAAGCGGCAGCTTACACGAGCGCTGGCAGAGGACCTTGGTCCACCGAGTTCAGGGGTCGAACATTGAGGTAAAATTAATCAAATCATTTAAAATTTGTTTCTTCTTCTTGACAAAAAAGAATACGTTTGATCGATATTCATTTATGATTAATTTCCTAGAGACGGATCGCACGCGTCCATATTGTGGTCCGCGAACGAAGGTCTCCTAAGGAGCGATGTAACCGGAGAAAATATCGATACTTTGATATACAAAGCGAGTTTGAAAGAAGTGGAGGTTGATTATCATATTGTTGATGTCAGTTGGTACAAAGATGTACTCTACATCGTAGGAAACAATTCTGCATTGTATCGTTACAACATCACGAGTCATCAAAAGATGAAGATGAATATTCACTCTGTCGGAAGCGTTGCCGTCGATTGGATATCGAAAAAATTGTATTGGGCTAATCCAAAGCAACAAATTGTAAATCAAATGATTATATTTTAATCTTATTAGTCAGATATTTTAATCCATATTAATTCATCTATATTTCGTCTATATTTCTCGTTTAGATAACAAGAGCCAATTTAAATGGATCTCATCAAGAACCCATGTCGATCTTGGCCATCGTTAAAGAATTAATGATCGATTCTTTGGAAGCATATCTATATTGGTCGACAGGCCATGCTGTTGAAGTAGCTCGTCTGAACGGACAGGACAGAAGATATTATCACTCGGATGAAATATTTAATGGAAAACAAGTGATGGGGTTAACATTGGACACAGAAAACAGATTCGTTTATTGGATCGTTCGGAGTTACGAAAGTGGATCTATTGTTTATCGAGCACCAACGTCTGAGAGGATTTCTATGAGCCACAAAATCGTGCCTGAAAAGGTTTTTATCGTTAAATTATATTTCAAATAAATTTTATGAAAAAGAAAGAATTATAATGATACTTTTTCTTTGATATTATCTTTTAAGATCTCTGCTCTGCAACATCCAAACATGCAAGGTCCTTTATGCTACTTCTCAGAACATCTTCTCTGGCTTCAAGACGATCGGAATGCGGTGATAGGCGATTTGTCTGGCCAAAACACGGCTATAATAAATGGTATCACTTTGTCGGGCCTTCACATGGTAGCTATCATGGATCCGGCACTCCATCAATATCCGAAGAACTTTACATCCGAGACTGTAACGGTATTGCCCAACGCCGTCAATTATGACAGTATTAGAGTGGAAGGAACATGGAGAAACTTCAATATATCCTGGGACCCGGTGGAGAATATCAATTATGGGACTGTGTTTTATGAAGTGAAATTTGCTGATTATATCAACACCAATTCAAATCCAGAGATAACTACGGAAACATCGATGCCTTACAATAATTCCGAACAGATTTTACCTTATTCGGTTCTCGAAGTCACTGTAAAAGCGTTTACGTATTGGGAAACGGCTCATCATACGAGAAAGATATTGAGATCACCGCAGAGTGTTCCGAGTCAACCAACGAATTCCAGAGCATTTATAGAATTTCATAAAGAACCGCTGAGCGAAAACATTGATATATTTGCGATATTTAGGTAAATGATGAAGATATTTATCGTAGTTAGTAGAATTTATTTATTTCAAATGATTGACGATTGGTTTACAGATGGGATCAGCCCGAGTTCACGAATGGTCTGATCACAGGGTATACGGTACAATGTTGGTTCAAGGAGCACAACGTCGAGATACAAATCTGCGATCAATCACTTATCCCATCCACATTGTTAGAGTACACCGTTCAAGACCTCTTGCCAAATATGACATATTATTTTCAAGTTCGAGCCCATACGAAAATTGGCGCGGGATTGTACACAGACGTGATCAACATTTCCACGATATACGAAAATCCGGTGCCACAATTGTTGGTCGCTACGATGGACGCGGTTAGAATATCCGATTTAGATCAGGAAGTGAACTATACAATTACTCGACATATCGCGGTCGAGGTTACTTATCTGGCTGCAGAGAGCAAGATTTATTGGATCAACGAAATGAGGGAACTGGTAACATCGGATTTGAATGGATCAAATGCTACTAAAATGTTGTCATTAAACAATAGTGCACTTAGCATAACTGTCGATTGGGTTGCGAGGCATCTTTACTGGTCTGAGTTGAGTTATAAAGAAAATGGCGGACGCATAATGAAATTAGATTTGACCATGTGGCAAGTTGGAATTCTCAAGTACGAAAGTATCGTCACGTCGAGCAGACGTATCGTAAATCTTGATATATTACCATCCACAGGGTAGCTACTATTTTTACAGAATCTTTTTCAACGTGTCCTTTAAGTTTATTTTATAATCTGTTTTAATCTATTACAGATCATTGTATTGGATAGAGACTAAAAAAGATGGCGGGATAATAATGCAATCTAATTTAGACGGGAGAGACATTCAACCGTTCTTCAATTATATAGATGATTGTTCCTGTCCTTACAGACCGTCTGTCAGTCCGGTAATGACCATCGACAGTACCAATTTTCAGAAACCGGTCATGTATTGGATTTCGTTAGAAGGTCACTTAAATATCGCCGATATCGATGGTTGTGCATGTAATTTGATAGCAAGCGCGAGTTTCAATAAAGGATTACCGCCAAAATCGTTAACGGTCGATAAGATGAATATTTATTGGTCCAACATCGCGGAAGACCAGATTTACTTTGTAAATAAAAAATATCCCGATGACGCGGAGATCAGACACTTCTATTTGCCATCCGTACGAAGCATCAAAGCTCTTGGAAAATCTTTGCAAACCTATCCGATCACGAACTGTTTGATCCCTCATCAAGTATCCTACAATGTGGAAGAAATGAAAAAATTGGCAAACAGTATTACCGTCAGACTTCCCGAGCCTGTTCCACAATTTGGTTGCGAAAGATACAGTTTACCCACCACATTGTACACGATATACGTATCTCAGTGTTTAGAAAATGATCCTAATATGTGCGAGAACGGCGACAGGATAAAGTTACAAACTTACAACACAGAATACGAAATAAAGGATTTGAAGCCTTTTACGAATTATGGATTGAAACTGGCTTTGAGTAATTATTATGCCAATTTGGAATCGATGAGCTTAGAATTTGGTTCCGGTGTTGTATTACAAACCGAAGCAGGAACACCTACGGCTCCAGAAAACGTCACTGTCGAAGCACTCACGCCAACTTTGGCCATTGTATATTGGATGCCGCCAAAAATATTAAACGCCCCAGCAGTGAGATACGAAGTGCATTGGAGACTGGTTCGATTAATAAATGGGGCACGACAGAAGGGAGAGTTTATAAAGGGTACGGAGCGTACTACGGACGGTAGATACTTCACCATGTTAGAACCGTGGTTACCCGATCAAGAATATCTGGTGTTCGTCCGTGCTTATCCCACTCACGTCAACGATGTTTACAGTGAAAGTTCAAGTCAAATAGTTAAAATGTATCCGGAACCCAATAATTTAACTTTAACTGGAGTTAGCGTAAATAGCTTGAACGTATCTTGGATACCAACGATCAACTTGATGGTCAGATATACGTTAGAGTATAAAGATGTTGCCATGGAAGATTGGCAAGTGGCAAACGATTTCAAGGTAGATAAGGACAAAGTGACGTATTTTATCAAGAAACTGCAACCTCGAACTTTGTACAAATTCCACTTACTTCTGAGATATCCTAATTACAAGAAGGATTTCGTATGGCCAACTGATGGAAGATTCACGTTTCAAACTTTAGGTAATAAACTTTGATTTTAACTTTAACCTCCTTGCTTTCTTTACAATGATACATCGTTTTGAATTCACTTGGAAAATAGGTGATGTACCGAGTGCTCCTGGTATGCCTACGGTAACCAAACTTCGTAATTCAGTTTATCAATTGAATTGGAAACCGGCACAAGCTCATGGTTCGCAAATCACGTTATACCGTGTTGAAGGGATGAAAATCAATGAGATTAACGAGCAAATAGACTCGACTGGGAACGCAAGTTGGAAGTTGTATTACAATGGTACAGACAATTACTGGATAATCACAGGAGACATGGATGACAAGTACAGGTTTCGAGTTCAAGCTAGGAACGCGTACGGTTTCGGTGGTTGGAGCAGATCCAGCCCGATCATTGATTTAACGGAAGCTACCGGAGGGATATTAGCGGCTCAACAACATCTTGGCTTAGTGTTGGGACTTAGCGTTCCTGTTATCATTATTATGCTCATTTGTTCCTGTTATTTCCTTTGCCGTAAGTGTATGATAATTATAAATAAAATATATATTTTTTAACGTTTAAAATAATTCTTGTTTAAATTTATAAAAAGTCGTATCGACAATACTGTAAAAGATAAGTTCTTTTTTTGTAATCCAGCAGTGTACCGACAACGCAAAGAAGATAAAAAGGCGGTCTTACCTCCGTTAGTAAGCGATGTCGAATTAGCGACACTTCGAGAGATACCACGTGGAAATTTCGTTCAATCCAACGCGTTATACGCGTCTACATTGCAAAACGATTCGGACGATTCTACCCTTCCTAAAATTAGAAGGGAACAAATAACATTAGCGAAATTTTTGGGTAGTGGAGCTTTCGGAGAAGTAAGTGATAAATTATAAATACTTCATGAGATTGTAAAATTATATCATTATTGTAAATATCAAAATCTTTTAGGTATTTCAAGGAAATGCGAAGGATTTGGAAAGGCCAGGAATTACACCAGTCGCAATTAAAACGCTTCGAAAGGGAGCTTCGGCTCAAGAAAAGACAGAATTCCTTCAGGAAGCTAGACTCATGAGTCATTTTCGACATAAACATGTACTCAGACTTTTAGGAGTTTGCTTAGATACGGATCCACCGTTATTGGTGTTGGAACTAATGGAGGCTGGGGACTTATTGAGTTATTTAAGGGCAAGTCGATCTCTGCAACCATCGGATTCACACGCGTTACGATTGCAAGATTTACTTGCCATGTGTGAAGACGTAGCAAGAGGATGCCGTTACTTAGAAGAGCTTCATTTTGTACATAGAGATCTTGCGTGTAGAAATTGTTTGGTATCGGCCAAAGATCGAGAGAATCGTGTTGTTAAGATTGGTGATTTTGGACTTGCTAGAGATATATACAAAAACGATTATTATCGAAAAGTAAATATTCTATCTAATCTAATAATTTTTAGTATAAAATAAAAAAAGATAAAATAAATATTTCAATTTCCATCATAGGAAGGAGAAGGATTACTTCCTGTTCGATGGATGGCACCTGAATCTTTAGTAGATGGTGTATTCACCTCGCAGAGTGATGTCTGGGCATTTGGTGTATTAATGTGGGAAATTACGTCGTTGGGCCAACAACCGTATCCTGCCAGAACAAATATCGAAGTATTGCATCATGTACGTGCAGGTGGAAGATTGTCCAAACCTTTGAATTGTCCACTCGCGTTACATCAACTTATGTTGCGTTGTTGGAGTGATGTTGATACCAGACCAAGTTTTAAAGTTTGTCTAGAAAATATAGTTAGTCTTCGAAGTACTATAGAGGATGCGCAATTAAATCCAGTTGCTAGTTATTACTTATCTAGAAGGGGTAAGTTTCTATTATATATAGATTTGCATTATATGACTCTCTGGCATGGAACATAAATCTACATTTTTTTTCAAATGTATTAATTGCCAATTGAACAAACACATTTTAGCTTATAAGATTTCAGATCGCTTATTAGAATGGTTCTTACAAAGTTCAATGTTACGTTTTTTATCTCACCCCTCACATGCATTTCAGTCTAAAGATGTACATTTGCATCAATTCTTTGACATGTTTGCAAAATTAAAAGTTAAAAGTTTTTATTTTGAATTGGGGATGATATAAAAAAATTCATCTAAAAATGTTCAATCATTTATGACTAAAACCTTTCCTATTGCTTATGGATATAATCGTATATCTATACGATTTTCATAGTAAAATTTCTAAATAAGCTAATAACTGCTTTTTTGACTAATAGAATTATCTAATAAATGAATGTATTTAAAAAATTCAATTTATTTTTCATATATCATAAAATGAACATATTGTTTATTACATAATCATGTTCAATAATTATGATTCAACTCGACAAGATGCATCACCATTAAAGTGTTCAATATATAAATTTAACAATTTGCTTGAATATATATTTATCATTGCATGGCTCATGCTTGCAGGCGTCTCTAACATGGCTTACTTTGCTGACGAGAACCAAAATCATAACAATTCAGGTAGGTTCTCTTCGTGAAACTCATCTGTATGTATCCTGCTTTCTCGATCAATGTCTCTATTCTACTCACGTTAATTCATATCAAAATTATTTATTGAAATTGAATGTAATAAGATCAATTTTCTCAGGGAATTCATGGAAATCCAGCAGTTCAGAAGGTAGTCGAGATATGCAACCATTCCTTCAGAATTCTCATAATGCAACACCTACATCACAATCAGGGGAAATGCCAAAATATTTAGAATTATTAGCAGATAACGAAGATATTATTCTAAAAGAAAATTCAACAAACGGATACGAAGTGCCACGATCAATTCACATATCCGATCAAAATTTAGCCAATACAAATAAAGCTAGTACAAACGTAGATGTAAAAAGTAATTTGCATTCTGATGCATCGCAAGAACAAAAAGATATCATTTCAAATGATATTAAAGAACAATTGGAAAAAAAATGTGATAAAAGATCATCGATATCTAGTTTAAATTTATCGGAACGTAAAAGGGCATCGATCACAAATATGACTGAGAAATGTAATACTTTAGATAGTTCGAAATTAACTAATCCTACTATTAAAGCGATATTAAAAAGAGATTCATTTACGTCATTGACTGATCAACGGAAAAATAAAAGAAATGTAACTGAACGACGGGGATCTGAAATAAGTTTAGAAGGTAGAAGCTCTAGTTCTTTAAGCTCGAATATTAGTTTAGCACCACCTACTCGACCTAGTTCATCGTTAATTAGTTCACAAAATGTTCTTCCATTAAAGAATTGTGTTATTGGAGGAACTGGTGAATCAACTGATAACGTCGCGAAGAATACATTACCGAAAATTCAAAGAACTCATTCTAATTTACAAAATGGTAAAGCTAATATACCTTTAGTGATAAACAGTGCATTATTAAATTTGTTAAGACAAACTCCAGTTGTTGAAGATAGCAACAATATAGTTACGTATACGAACATTAATACGGATGCTGTAAGAGTAAATGGATCGTGAAATTGTTAAAGATGTAATAGATATTATCATTTAAAATATGTTTCTATAACAAAACTATAATTTCAATGATAATTATATCAAAACTGGAAACATGTATAAAGTTCCATAGCTTTAAACTGCCATATTAATGTATATGTACATATTTTAGATTTAAATATTTGAAATTTATTTTACATAAATTGTGGCAGAAGATTTTTAGTAATAGGTTTAGTTAATAATCAGATAATCAGATTTATTGTTTAGTATCTAAGAAACGAGAATAGTTATAGAGTATTATACGTGATTAATCTATAATAGTTTTTGATACTACTTTAGTGTAACTAATGTATTTATTTAATGACGCAAAAGTACGATTAAATTTTCACTGTTCATTGTACAAATTCATATTTAGTGATAGTATAAAATATAGCATTAAAATTGATATTCATATTACATTAAACATTTGTTAAGTTTTACATATAAATATAGTGATTCTTTTTAAAATAGTACAATTAATTACAAGATTAAATTTAATGTGACTGAACTGATAATTTTTGAAATTTATATTTTAAAATTTCATTATTATTATTTTATTAGCAATAAAATCCAAAGAGTGTAAATATTTTATTAATATAAATTTTTGAATTTATATTTTTTGAATTTCAATAATTTTTTCCATGAAAGTATTAAAATAATATTATAAATATCCATCCAGAGAATTATTGTGAAATATAGGATAATAAGAATAAGCCTGAAATTTTCTTTACTTAGAACATTAAAAGACTAAATAGTTTATAAAAATAGAATTGGTAAAAGAATTTATAAATTAAGATACGAACATCAATAAATGCTATTTAGTATTTGAAAATTAAATAAAAAAAATAATTTCATAATTTTTGTATTATATTTTTTAATTGTTTTATTTAAAAAAAATATTATATATTGTCTATATAATATTATAAATTTTGTGGTTTGTAAGTAAGAAAATCAAATTTTGTAAATATTTCTACAAAATTATATTAGAAAATATATTAAAAAAATAATTTCTACATAAATTTTGTATATTTTATATATACATATCTATACAATATACAAATACTGTTATAAAATTGCATATAACATACAAAATTTATTATTTAAGTTGGGTAAATAAATTTCTAAATATAAATGAATAAATTTCAATGTATTTCAAAAATGATTTCTTACAATCAATTTTTGTTCCTGATTAGATAAAATGTGAAACTTGTGTGCTGACAATTTTTTTTGTTAAGAAAAAATTTCATAAAACAAATATTATATTATTATTAATATTCTATATAAGAATTGATTAATTTTTTTTATAGTTTTTTTACTTAAAGAGAATCATAACTTAGCCTTACAATTTGTCCTAATAAGTAAATTATATATTCAGATAATATATTTAAAATATTTTATAAGTTCTTAAATATTTTACAGTAAAATCCTGAAATAAAATATATAAATATCTTAACTTCTAAAAGAAATAAAACGTTTAATAAATATTATAAATTAAAAAATGTAATACCTATGCAGTAGTAGTAACAGTAGTTGCATTTGTAGTTGTTAAGGGAACATCATCATCTAACGAATCATCTTTACTATGTTCATGTAATAAAACATATTCCCTAGAACTGAATCCAAATCGTACTACATCTCTTTCTAATAATTCATGGTATCTTCTTGGTTCCAATTTTACATTATTTACAAATGTACCATTTGCAGATTCTAGATCTATAAGGTAAGGACGAACTCTTTTTCCTTCACCACCACCTTCTTTTTGAAAAGATACTAAACGATATTGTAAAACAGCATGCTGCTTAGAACATGAAGGATGATCTAAAGGAATGTCAGCAACTTTACGGTCTCTTCCCATAAGGTAAGCTGATTGCCTATGTACATATAATGTAGGCAATGCCTTTTCTCCTTTAAAAGGATATAATCTCCATCTACGTTTTGGTTTTCTTGCATCTGGAGGTTCAGAATATTTAATTATTACACCATTAACAGTATTTCTGTCTTCTGTTAATTTTCCAGATAATTCAAAATTTGGTTTCTCTTTTTCTTGTGGCTTTGGTTTAAGTTCTGTTTTAACAATAGGTTTACCCCATTCTGGTGAAGGTTCTTTTTTTACTTTTACCTCTTCAAAATTATTCCTTGTTTCTTTATTTACATTGTCATGTTTCTTAGTATATTCCATAGATTCTCTGTGCTTTTTAGTTTTCTCCTCATAATCTCTGTGTCTTGGACGAGATTCTTCTCTTCTTAAAGGTGATCTGTCATATCTTCTTCTATCATATTGTCTATCATCTTCCCTCCTTGGATGATCATGTCGACTATCCCTATATGCCCTATCCCGTTCGCCTTGTGATCTATCACGATGTATATCATTATTTTCTCTTCTTACTTCTCTGCTAAATTTGTGAACGTCCCTACCTTCTCTCCTATCTCTGTAACTTTTATTCTTGTTGCACAATTCCTTTCTGTTCGATCGTCTTTCTTGGTTAGGATATTTATGTTTATGTCTTTTCCTAGATTTTTCATGACGGCTATCATCACTACTTTCAGAACTGCTGCTCGACATTTTTATATTTAATATAATATAATTCCTTTAACAGAATATTGGCAAATCACCCTTTTAACATTTTGATGTAAAACGATATGAGAGCAAGATAACCTATAAAATAATAATAATACAACTAAATGTTAAAAACATTTAGTTTGAAATAATTAAAATATTATTAATAAGCAAACATAAAAAATTATACGTTTATTCTTACGTTTTTCAGTTAATATCAAGATATATTTTAGATTTCAATTTTATAAAAATATTAACTACCTTATTGGTGGCAAATGAAACACATGCGTACTCGCAACTATGCGTACCAAATTTAAAATAATAAAATATATCTATATATTGTTATGTTGTATTTCAATAATTCCCTAGTAAATTCTAGAATATTTATCATATTATATATCATATTATATTTTATATCATAGTCTTTTAGCATTGATGAAATATAGGATAGACTTACATTTAATGATATTTTGTATCCTACGTTTTGAAATATCGCAAAAAATGTTTGATATGTTTTTTAGAACAATAAATAAGAGATACAACATAAAACAATTCAATTCAATCATAGAAATTGGTAAAATCAACCAATTTTAAAAATAATTTCTTTACACTGCTTTTCAACCTGATACATTTCTTTACGACATAAAAAAGTGAATATATGTAAATGTATATAAAATATTATTACATGATATATAAATATGAAAAAAACAAAAATTGAATCGATTATATTAAGATATTTAATCAATAATTTTGACAAATAAAATAATTTTGTAAAACAAATTTAGACAAGAACAGTAGAAGGACAAAAATAGAAAAATCGTGTCATTAGCGCCATCTCTAGTGTATCGATAAAACTCACTCAAATGTAGATAAAGAGAACGAATAGTAAGAGAAGGATAGAAAAGGTAAAAATTAGAGAATTAGCGCCATCTTCAGAGTGCCGCAAATGAAACAACGAGAAGACAAAGAGAGTAAATAATAAAAGAAGGATAGAAATAAAATTGGAATAAATCATTAGCGCTATCTCTTGAGTATTTTTAGAAGATAAGATTTTGATATCTTCGATACTCAAAAGATGGCATTAATAGTCAATATTTACGCTATTTCTTACATTATTTTTCTTAATGTCTATGTATATTTGATTTTAATAATATATATACGATAATATTCTATCATTTTTGTTTTAAAATGATGTGTTGTAATATTTTTGTATAAAAAATATAGATATTACATTTACGTAAATACATAATAATATACTTTTAAAAATCGTAATTATTATAAAAATATAATATACAATTAAAAATTAATTATTTTATTCAAAAATTTTAAAGTACTAAAAATATATATAACATTATTAATTAAATTATCGTTAAAGATCGTTAAAAGATCGTTAATTTTTTTATAAATAAATAATGTTAATTCTAAAACTTGAAATTGATGAAATTGAAAAAACGAAATTATCAATAAAAGATATTATTATTTATAGAAGTTTATATAAGTAATTGTTTTTATTTTATCAAAAGCAATAAATTTAAATTGCGCTTGTTGAATTTAATTAAAGTTATAACTAATTTCTTAATATCTAAATTAATTTGAATTAACAAATGATATATTCCTGATTAAAACTATTTTGAAATTTTTAAAAATTCATATTAGGTAAGATAGCAAAGGATTTTCATGTAAAAAAAATATTGCGTTTATTTCATATAAAAAAGTATAAAATCAATATATACATAATAATACATTTAAAGTATCTACAAGGATATTTGTATTTTTATGTTCTTTACCTTTTATAAATTTGTTTCGATTTCGTTGTAATCTTAAATTATACGAGATGACAGAAGTTTTTATTTTCGGACTTGGCACGGTAAACCTTTTTTCTTTTCTTATTTATTAAGTAGATCTCATCTTTTGTATTATTCATTCACGTAGCACTTAATATGACGAAAAAGTTGAATCGGTGAGAGAATCGGTATTGTCTGAATTACTTTCGGCAGCATCTACAAACGCTGTGGACAAATCTCCAGCAAGTTTGCTCACAGTTTGCGAGACAACATCATACATGAAGATCTCTTTCTCACCTTGCTCCGTATCTTTTGGCCTATAACATCATTAAATATTATTTGAAAATCGAAAGAAAGCGAAGCTCGGTGATTTCAATAGTTATTAACTGGAAAACGTTCACGGAAGTGGATCGAAAGGAACATTTATGAGATGGAAGAAAATATGGTTCGTTACAGAATAATTGCACGCATCATTTGAAGCGATTGAAAGAGTTAATGAAGGTGAACGGAGTAAGTAAGCGTGGTTAGTTATGGCATCGAATTTGCATTTATCACTTACGTGGTTACCAATAGTACCACTGACTGTTTCTGCGGTTCCGTACGGCTCTCCTGTTCCAACCACTTCTTGTAATTCTCCGCAGTTGGTTTTTTCACCAGCTGCTTCAGAGTGTCACCAGCGAGAAACTTGACTGCTTGGACATCGCTCACCCTCCTACCTTGTCTCGATTCGATCTCTTTATCTTCTTGAAAGTTATAGTCAACAGGTGCCAATACAACCACACTAGAGATCTTCCGACCATTAAGTTGCGGTACGTCTGGGATGGGGAAGGATGCACCACTCACTTTGAGCGGTAAATAACGATTATATTGGGATTCATCTCTCGCTCCCACGGTTACGGGATTCAATCTGGTAGCATCATCGCGTATGTGCTGATCTGCCAGAGCCTGTCCTTGCTCCGTATTCGGATCGAAGCGTACTACTTTCATCTCCACTCCACCTGGCCGCAAGGTGGCCTGCTCGAACTTAGTCGAGCTGTCAGCAGCCGACTTGTTCGCCAAAACTGTTGAGGAAGTGGAAGTCGAGGAAGACGCGCTCTCTGCCGTTTTGGGTTTCTTGACGATCGACGGGACCGGTTCGCTGGCAGCTACCGCGGAACCGCCTCCGGCGCCGTAGAAATTCGCCAGGGCCTCCGGCGGTAGTTTCTCTATCGGTATGTCGCCGACCTTGTCGTAATCAAGTATTTGTATGTCGGCGTTACCCAAAATACCGGAACTGAGCAGCTGCTCTCTGATATCATCCGGCACCTCATCTGGTAAATTGGCAATATTTTCTTTAATTTTTGCCTCCTTCTTTGGAGACAGAGTAGTTGTAGTTGTGGTTGGAGCCTCGGTGGTGGTCGTTGTTGTTGTCGTGGTAGTAGTTGTCGTACTCGAAACGTAAGATCTGATCGTCGAAATCGAGTTGAAATCCTCCAAAGGACTGACCGGGGTCGCGTAAATTTTTTGAGAAGAACTCGCGCTATTTCCGGAGAACGATGGACGACTCCAGATCGAAGATCGTTGAGGAGATGCAGAGAAACGCTGTTGTTGTTGTTGTGGTTGTTGTTGCTGTTGTTGAAGACTTTGCGAGAAAAATCCTTGTTGCTGATTTTGAATGATTTGTTGTTTCGTATTCAAGTGCTGCTGTTGATCGGTTATAAATTCATTGGGTGGATTTCTTAAAATATCCGATGAACTCAATGGTTGAGCGGAAACGTATTGATTTTGTGAAGTTTCTGAGAATCCGGTTGGCTGTATTACAGGATTAGGTGGGAAAGGGCCGGGATGAATTGGATTTTCTCGAATTGCATAGTGTTGCTCGAGTTTCGGAACAGCTTTGAAAATTTCTCCTCCAGGTTTTTGAATTTGAGGCGAAATTGGTATTTGCGGTATATTCGGCGGTTGTGCTTGATTATATTTTAATTGTGCACGATATTGTTGTTCCTGCAATAATTTCTGCTCCTGTTCTTGTTTCCTTTTGCGTTGTTCATGCAATCTTTGCTGCTCCTGTAATCTCTGTTGCTCTTGTATTCTTTGTTGTTCATGGATCCTCTGTTGCTCTTGTATTCTTTGTTGCTCTTGTATTCTTTGTTGCTCTTGTATTCTTTGTTGCTCTTGTATTCTCTGTTGCTCTTGTATTCTTTGTTGTTCCTGCAATCTCTGATGATCTTGCTGTCGCTGTTGTTCTTGTTGTCTTT
Source organism: Apis laboriosa (assembly GCF_014066325.1). Lineage (NCBI taxonomy): Eukaryota > Metazoa > Arthropoda > Insecta > Hymenoptera > Apidae > Apis > Apis laboriosa. The sequence goes on from NW_025223180.1 coordinate 6,113,008, forward strand.
GCTGATCCAAAAGCCTTTGCTGCTCTAAAAATCGTTGATGCTCCTGGAGTCTTTGCTGCTCGTGCTGTCTTTGATGCTCTCGTTGCTTTAGCAATTCCTGTTGACGACGCTGCTCGTGATACCTTTGTTTCTCTAATTCCTGTTGTTTGTACGGTGACAAAGGTACTTGTTGTTGAGGTTGTTGCTCCACGTTGAAAGAACTGCCTTGATTCGGTGGCAAAGGTTGATTCTGTAACTGTACGTTTTGATGAGAAACCGACAGCGTAGGTGGGAATCCTGGTTGTTGAGGATGATTAATGTTGACACGATGGGATGTACCAAAATTATTGAACGGAGCTCGTTGTTGCACTTCGGGCAAACCTTGAATCGTTATAGGCAAACGCTGAGGCCTTTGCAACGGACTTCTCGCTTGCGGAGGAGAAAACGATGGCTGCTGTTGCTGCAAAAAATTTAGAGGTGGCGGCTGTGGAAGAGGTTGATGGAGCGCCTGTTGCTGTGGAAAAGAATTCGCGATCCTCTGTTGCGGAAATGCTGGCGGTGCTCGTTGATGGATCGGTTGAATCGGTTGATATGGACCGTGTTGTCTTTTAGGCGATCCTGGAGGAGTAGAAGTTGGCTTGGCCTGTTGTTGGGTAGGCGGAGCGTCCAAATCGCTACGCTTATTGTGATTATTCGGAGGCACTTGTTCCGTGCCAAAGGTGACACGAATACCGCTAGAACCAGAGTGGTATACTTCACTGTCGGGTCGAATGATAGCTCTTAGAGTGGTAGAAGGTTCTGATGGTGTCGGTGTCACTGTGTGAACAGGTTCTTCCGGATAAGGCGCTGGGTTATCTGGTTTGATCTCTTCGTGATCCTCGACAGGTGTCAGGGCGGGTACAGGTGGATCGTAGACGACACGAGATTTATCCCCGTAGCCCTTCTTTTTCTCGTATTTCACATAGAACACTTGTATAGGTTCTTTCGTAGGTCGTGGCGATGGCGGTGGAGGTGGAGGTACCGGTGTCGGCAGAGATTCGTTGGACTCCTTGATGATAATTTCGATGATTGGCTCCGGCTCGGTCGGGTAATAATTGAGTGGACCCTTTTCGTAAAAATCGTCGCTCTTAGAGCTCGCCAAAGGATTATAGAGCGGGTCTCTCTGAGAATATTGGACGATTGGTTCCATTTGGACCGCATAAGGTGGCGGTCTGGCTCCTCTCCTTGGATAAAATGCAACCTGTTGTCTCTTACCGCGGTTTTTCGAGGACTCATCTTTGGCAAGGGTGGTGGCGATGAAGATCGCTACTACTATAACAATCTGGAAAGATGAATCTCTATTTGAACATCAAAATAAAACAAAATCAATGGTAAAGTATCTGTATACAAAGGAGAAACGGATTTGTGGAAACATTGGTCGCGCGTGGATAACCGAGTGACCTGATTAATAAACGAGAAGAAACATCCTGCAAGACCTTAAGAGGCCAATCGATTGGTATTCTAGCGTCGCCGAATGGACAGTTACTGCTACCCTGATAAGCGATTCCCAGCCGCGATCGTGTTCCCGATATGGCGAGGCCAAGTTACAGCACGTATCGGATATAGGATGTTTCTCGAGTTTAAATTGTGCGAATAGAACAGAAATTCTTGTCGCTTGCTTCACATGGCTATGGAGAGAAAGAAGGAGAGAAAATTTAGGTTTTAGATTCACGACGTGCGCGTTTCACCTCGAGAATTCGACTCTCCTAAAGCGGGGAACTTCTTAATATTCTTCGAACAAAAAGAAAACTCGTCTCTTGTATACGTGGTCAAAATAAGATTCATTTACCTGATTTTCGTGTTAAATGAAAAAAAAAAAAAAAAAATCGAACGATTCAATCGATCTTATTACTATTAAGATAAAACTCGTTACATTTTTTAAATAATTTGAAATTCATAGAACGGTAGAAAAAAAATAAAAAATAAAAAAATTGAGATACGTTACGAACTATTAACTGAATATACATAAACGCATTGCTAATCCAATGTAAGTACTTTCCCTTGCTAAGTAGCCAAAGGCGATACGCTGACTGATTACAAATGATAGAACCGCGTCGAACGTATCCCATAACTATGAAACGAGACATAGTTATTACGATGAAAGTACAAGCGAGCGCATTCTGTTAAATGCGCTATTTATCCTATTAACGCGACACTTTCGGATGTGAGTTTCACCGATTCCCGGGAATATTCTCGAAGCGAGACATGATCTTTTATACAATTACCAGTTTAAAAACATGCATGATGTGTGTAGTCGAATCTATTATTCGTTGAACTCTTTTCTATATGATCGAGTTACACTTCACCGGATTCACGTGTTAACTTTGATCAAGAGTGGCTAACTCGCGATAGGCAACATGTTACCCGTAGGACCGGGCATGTACTGAACGATATTGAATGAAGCTTCGTACGAGAACTGAGGACATATTGGATCCAGAGGTCCGTTTCTCCCTACCTGATGCCACCACCACTGGACAGTTCAAGAAGCTCCTCTCTAATATCGAATACGGTGGGGCACCTTTCTCTGGCTCCGGTGGCTACATACACTCTGTGCGACTAGTGTAAGACAGCATTTCAACCGTTTGCGTGCAGGACATACAGGCATGGTTCAAGACGAGAGGAAAAAAAATAAAAAAAAAAAGGTTTGAACACGCAGAGACGTCAGGGAAAGGGAAGCGGGCGAAGTGGTCTCCAACTTTCTTTAAATCCGTCTACCTATCGAAAGGAAAGGAAGATGATTATATTAAACGAGCGTCACTTTTCCATCGACCTCCAAGGCCTATCGAAACCGAAACCTACCTTTCCTCTAGGAGAAGGCCGTGTCCGAGGCTGGTATGGTATTCACCGAATTATTTGGTGAAAGACTATTGCCTTGATATATGTACATGCGCACACGTACACGTTTACATACTCTTATTATTACTTTCGCTAAAAGTTTAAAGCAATTCCGAGCGATTTCTTACGATCATTTCCTGTGTAACGACCAGTGTAACAACCTTTCTTTCACGAATTCGACGATAAGCGAGTTTCCCATTCGCTTTTATCATTTACTAATGATTCTCTGATTCTTAGATTAACTAATTTTACTCTCTTATCTCTTACATGCGTAATAATGATACTTTATTATTATTATTTATATTTAAATTCTATTTAATTTTTCAATATTTTAACTTCAATTAAAAATATTAAAATGAATATATTTATTACTAAATTGAATTAAAATCCATTTGACTATATTTTTTTTAATTTCTATATATCTTGTTTTAGATTAGCTACGATTACGTGTTTCTTTTTTTCTTAATAGAGACAATCAGAAATTTTCCAACAATTTTATATTGTGATGTGAAAACATCGCGTGCACTCTTTTCCGTAAATCACGTTCAGTTGCTGTGAAAGGTAGAAATCTAGAATATCAGTTAAATAAGGATGACCTGGTAAAACCCTTAGTTGCAAAAGCTCTGATGATGTAAAGTTCTCATACTTGCGTAACGTGAATTCCAGATTAATCTATCTTACGATTCGTAAGATGGATTTGTTCGAAATGATTCCTCGTAGACTTTTTGATCCTTCTCAATATTCACTTTTGAACTTTAATATTTAACAACCATTCGACAATTTGTCCAATGAATTTTGGAAAATTAGACGAGAAGTAGAGTCAGAGTACATTGACATTTAACGATTTCGATGGACCAGGTAACCACCGGGATAAGTATTTAGCAAATATCCACGCACCAACGGGATTCGACGTTTCGCTCGTCCTACTTGAAAACTTTCACTTATGTTGGCGTAAGAGGTCCAAACAACGACCAAGAGAATCGAACAAGATGAGCAAAGAATGGTCAGTGATTTCCAATTGTGTAAAGATATATCTTTTATGGATGTTATTCACCTGGAAAAAAAATTTGTATTTCTGAATTTTTATCGAGAATAAAGTAAAATGCTATTGCTTTTTTTTTTTAATAAAATTTATAAATTAGACGAGATCGTTCAAAATTAATTATTTTGCTTAAAACAAAAACGTATAAACAAAGTAGATGTAAAAAAACAGCTTTATTAGAGCATTTAGTAATAATTGCGACAGCAGCTTGTGAAACAACATTTAAGAAACGATTGCAGGAATCTTAGTTGCTTAGTTTCTCATGAAAGTCTAGGGATATAGAATGGCAGATGATACAGTTCTCCTTCTACAATCGTATATATATAATAGTTCGTGACTATATAGCTCTTGGAGAGCAGTGTGCTCATGAGCAATAACGTAACTGTTGAAGAGTGAAAGTGCCGTAAAGTGGGACATAGCAAGAAGAGCATCTGATCTTTTAATTAATAAATAAAGCAAACAAACAATTCTCATTTCCTTTGTCTTTTGTATTGAAGCAGCGGAAGATATTCGCTGTTTCATAAGATTTTGCGGATGACATATTAAAATTTTATATGACTTTGTGAGAAAATTCTTTCGATTTGATCGTTTCCTGAGTTCGTTTAGTGGATATTTTGATTAGAAATAAAAACTAAATAAATTATCTTTTTGCGTCTGGCAAAGTTTTTCTTATTATCGTTAACTTTCTTTTGAATAAAGTTCGTTATATCGGCCATATCATTGGCACCTATGCATATCCTCATAACTACGTTATATAATTAGACAGCATATGCGGGATTAAACAAAAAGAAATAGGCAGCGTCATATTCACTGGACTTTCTATTTTCTTTGTGAAGAGTTAATTTTTAAATTTTATATATATATATATACATATATAAAATATATGTAATTCGATAATTTATAATTAATAAATAAATATTATCACGTTGATTATATATAATTATATATGTATATACAATACCTAATGATAATAAATTGTTAATCGAGAATCAATCAATTACAAATAAACTTTGATATTGATAAATGATATTAATTTAGTAACGTTTTTTTTATAAGAAAATTAAAACCACGTGGAACGATCAGTTAAATTTACGCGGCTATTTCATTGCAATAATGGCTGCACCTACAGACATTCGGTGCACATGTAAAGTTTGTACTAGAATTCGTGTCACGATTGACCAAATATTTTGTGTTCTAGATCTATATGGTTGGTTATTAAATTCTTATATTGTGGTATGTAAATAATATTAAAAATAAATCTCATACCAGCATGTTGTATTCGAATACCATGTTGTTTTTTCTGATGTATAGTAATTCGATGTAGATGTGTATTGTCCATTATAAAGTATATTGTTAAGTGATAATTTTATTAACTAAACTATATAGACTGTCTTTTTTAAATATAGGATTTTTTTCAAGACAAATTATGGGACAAATTACCAGAAAGTTGGAGGTTTGCATTACAAGATACGCCTCCACAAGAATTTGGAAAATGGTTATCGGGAGACATCTCGTGGTGAATATTAACACTATGTTGTTCGAACTTAATATGTGTTCCATATAGCATTATATATATGTATAGTTTTTAAATTGTGTTACAGCACACGTGTATGGCCCTTAACATTGCTTGCACTTCGCCAAGTAGCAAATATTTTACAAGTAAATAGAGATAATGAAGATCCAAAAAGTATTATGGCTTGTGAATCTAATAAAACGAAAACCAATAATAATTATAATGATACTTTTACAATGAATAAAAATGATAATTTTGATAAGCTATATTTTCAAAATCACAAATTTAATAACTTATTTTCAAAACATATTAAAAAAAAAAAAAGATATGAGATACATGAAATAGCACAAGTATGCGCAGAATGTGCCTATGAAGCTAGTTGTAAATGTATTGTTGACATTGGATCTGGAATGGGTCATTTAGCTCGTATTTTAGCTTTTCAATATGGATTGTATGTTACTTGTATTGAACAAGATTGTATATTGTTGCAACAAGCTAGGTATATAAATGATTATGATATAATAGTATATATAATTGATGATAATGATGATTTTGTTTCAGAAAATGGGATCAAGAATTATTGATGTCTATAAGAAAGCATATACCTACTTTCTATCAAAAATGTCCTCAACACTTTACAGCTAAACTAGAACCTTCAAATTTAGTCGAATCAGAATTAATTAGACAATTAAAAGAATTATTTAAGAATGAATTTGATCTAAATGAAACAGAAACTGAATTTGGACTTATAGGACTCCATCCTTGTGGGGATTTAGCTCCTATATTATTAAAGCTTTACTCATCTAGAAATGAAGCCAAATTTATTTGTATTGTAGGATGTTGTTACATGAAATTAACAATACAGTTCGTATATATTATATTTATATCAGAATAGTTTTTATTAAAAATTATTATATTATATAATAACACATATAGTTAATTTTTAGATCAGAAATAAACGGATTAAAAGGTTATCCACTTAGCAAGTACCTGTTGTGTAAAAATCATTCACTAACTTATACATCATTAGAAGTAGCTTGCCATGCTATCGAGAAATATTGTGATAAATTAAAGAATGGAAATTATGAAGATTTAATAGTTGAGTGAATTAGTAAAAATACATATATTTGAATAAGTATTATTAATTTTTTTGTTTGTTTTAGGTACATACTTATAGAGCAGCTTTAGAAACTATTTTAGTAAAAAAAAATGAAAAATTACGTCATAGCCAATTCAGAAATGTTAAAGTATCAAAAGGAATGTCATTTGAACAGTTAAGTGATTGATATTTGATAAATAAACGTCAAACGTTAAATAGTACGAAACGGAAAAATATATAGAAATATCTTATATTTTTTTAGGTATTGCAATGCAGCTACTGCAAATTTTGATAGTTATTTGCAACCACAAGATTCTGATATTAATGATTCAGAAATTATTGGTTTTTTAAAACGATGGCAACAAGTTATAGTGTTTGGATCACTTCGAATGATGTTGGCGCCATTAGTGGAAACCATTGTGCTTTATGACAGATTTTTATTTCTGTCGGAAAAAAATTTGACACCAACACTAAAACCAGTGTTCGATAGTAGACTGTCACCACGAAATTTAGTGTTAATGTCTAGGAAAAATAACTAATTAGTTTACAGTTTTTAATTATTTACCGATAAATCCTGCCCACCTCTTCCATCTTTAATCAATGTAAAGATTTTTACAATTGCACTTCCCGCGTCCATGAATCAAAGTCGTTCCAGATCACGATGTGCCTTTGATTGGACAATATCATTTAATTGTTGTTGCCAATGAATAATATATTTTAGTTTTCTATTCTTCGATCTACAATCATAACGATTTTTAAAAACTGTACTGGAAAACATTATTATGTTTTATAATTGTTCTTTTGACTCATTATTTAATGATAATTTTACCGTTCGAACGCATGACGCGATCAACGATAGGCGGACCAATCCGGAAGTGGGGCAAATGATAGAAGCGCATGCGCGCGGTTCCGCCTTAAAGATTCGTCAGTATTCGAATCGTAGCGTCGGTAGATAGCGCTGCGGTGGCCGGCTACTTCGTTAGAGGCAGAGACGTTCCTCTCCAGCAACATCGAGATCCAGTTTCCCTTAAGCCGCTCTCGCGCGTTTGTCTGTTCTCGTCGCGTTCGCGTCGTGTCCTACCGATTATTTTCTCCTTCCTCCCCCCTCCCCGCCCGCGCACGAGATCGTCGACACGGTAGAGAGCCGCGCGGTATACACACGGACGTGTCGTTGTAGCACCGAGTGTCCCGCTTTTAAAAGTAATTGCCCGGTGTCGAGTCCCAGGATGGCGTTCAACGGAGACGGACCACACTCCAAGAGGCAGCGACTCGAAGAATCTGGTCACAGGGTGAGTAGTTTATATATTAGATTTGGTTGAGGTATTTTTTCAATGAAACGTCGTTCAATTCTTGTCAGACGATATTTCCGTTATTTAAACGTTCGTATACTCGTTCGGTGAACGCGTGCGTTTCGGCGTGTCGCGTGAGATTTACAACCCGTGAGGCGGTTGCGAGCGGAGGGGGGAAAGTCGCCATTTATCCGGTCGCTTTTACCCATATCACCGCCACCGCGTCGAAACAATGGGCGATGCGCGCGCTCTCGAAGGAGATTGTCTCGTGTCGTAGTCGTGTCGTGTATAATACGAAACGCACGTTAGCCTGATACGTGGCTCGTGTTTCGGCAGCAACCTGTTATCTCGTACGTGTGCTCTTTATTCCGTTTTATACGATTCGGAATCATTGACGACGCCGTCGCCACCGTCGTGGAAAGGCTTGCCTGTTCTATCGTCGTTATTGGCGACGGCTGTGCGCGAGGATGCACGTTCAAAACAAACCCCCGTCGGTGAACCGGGGTCGATAATTTCCATCGCGTTATCAGCGCGAGACGAGGCGTTGTCGCGATGCTCTCTGTCTACGATTATCTTGAAGGGCAGTTTCATCTTTATATGGTGACCTATGAGATATTGAGAGAAACAAACCAGATAATAGCAACACTGTGCTCGGACGCGTTGTGGACTTAGAAGTCTTTGGCCGACGGCTCCTATGCGTTTACAAAACATTTGTTTGGAGCGACGTTTTCGTCCTGAAATCGATCCCTAGACATTTCGTTAACGTTATATTAACCGAATGTATCCGGCGAGAGTTTCGAAGGTACGAGAAAATACATTGATACTTATGTATCGGTGATTATTAGAAGATATTCTTTTTTTTATTATAAAACATAATTAATTGTGTTTTTGTTTTTTTAAAATATATAAAAGCATCTGAAAATATTTCTCTATATTCTATTCAAAATATACACATGCTTTTGTTAAATAATCCAGAAAATTCTAAGTGCTTTTTCATTTCGGTAAAAATAATTTTACCTCTTTTTATTGAGAAATGTTTTCAGAGTGGTTATTTTATTCAGTTATAAGATATATACATGCTATATATATTCTACGTTGTATGTGTATGGAGAGTAACACGAAATGCTCAAGCAATAAATCACTATCGTATGAACTATATTTATGGATTCAAATGATGAATTGAAATATAGTCGTTAAATTGTTATTGTACAATATTGGTAACGAAGCACAGACATTTATGAATAAAAATATTATAACACATATAATCGTTATATGTGCAATTATCATTTTTTTCAATCAAATTATTTAACAATATAACAATTTAACACATATTATTCAAATATTATTTATTTTCAATTTTTTTTCTTTTTTAAATTATTTACCTTTATTTATTATACTTTTATTATATTTGTTGATTATTTTTGTACTAATTATTAATGTTACATGTAATTATTTATAGAAAAATGATAAAATTTGACAAATAGGATAGGTCATTGTCACGTGAACTACTTCGTGACCTTCGTTTCACGGTTGCTAGCACTGCATGCTGCTGAGAACACATGCCACAGATGATGTAACGGTAGACGTAATGTGTTACATATGCATGTATGCCAATCATATCTTCACACGATATGCGTCGGCGCATCATGATCAAGATATTGAACTTACGCGCTATTATTTTTCATAAATAATTTCTTTATCTTGTATATTATTTCGTCTGATCAATCGTCTTAATCGATGCTATGGCACAAGTATCGAAATCTTATTCAAAATAATTGCAATTTTTCTGTTTTTTTTTTTTATACAATACGATATTTTTTATTTTTTTTCTTTTTTAAGATAAATTAAACATAAATTTTATATTTAATGTCTTATAGTTCAAGCTATAATACTTCATATATTAATGATATTCATATCTGAAAAAATATTTCAACGTAGCTATTAATTTCATCAGGAATTTGTGAATTAATATCATTTTATTCTTTATTATTCATTCTTCATTCTCATATCATCTAATTCCTCCCAAAACTTTTCATTTTCAACTTCAAAATCTCACTCGAATATAAATCTGACAAAGTAATATAAATATAAAGGAGTAATAAGATCGTATGGTTTGAATTATGAATTATATATATTTGAATTTGTTCTTCTTCGAATATAACCTCGATCGGTTTCATTAAAAAAGGAAAGACTATTGTCTCTAGGAAGAATTCTGTTCCATTTGTCAAGAAATCGATTTGGGAAAGGTCAACGGTACGTAGTATTTCCACGATACAGTAGCAATCCTTGCGGTCAGTCCTATAGGTCAGTATTAAAATATGTATCGACACATTTCCATTCTGTGTCGTATTTTCGTAGTCGATCGTGGTTGATACGAGCACATAGAAATTTCTCGAATAGTTTAAGAAAACATTTACATAACCAATGGTTTTTCGATCAAATTCGTGCTTTAATTTTTCTCTTTCTTATTTCATCATTTTCTTTACGGAAGATTGACGGAGGAAAAAAAAAAAAAGAAAAAACGGTCTTTTTCATTGTTAATGTTGATTAAGTTATACCTCGAGCAGAAATAAATTCACGTAGTTGGAATATTAATGTGCTCCGCTATCTTTTGCATCGTCCTCCATAATGCATATAGATTCTACTCGATTTCTCGATTCTCCAACTCTGGAAGCATGCTCGCTAGTTCAATTTGTCGTTCTTTTTTCGAGACAAATGGGACGCAAATATATATATATACACGCACATTTATATCACTGTCTTTACTGCCTCATGCTTCATGATCAAGAACATTCGAGATCGTTTTCTTTCCATGAAATATTCAACGAGGGAACGAAAGAGAAAAAGAATGCATGCATGTACGTCGCGTTCGCATACGATTTAATCCTATTGTTCTTTGTCACCTGGGTTTCACAAATCTATCTTGTCGCTAGTATTGAGAGCATCCTTAAAGAGCACAGGTGATCGAGAGGATGGAATCTCGACGAGGAGGAGAGCTATTCGAAGAACCGTTATCTTGATCCGTAGTCGGAATCTACGTAGTATCACCAATCTCATTTGTTCCTCTCGGAATAGAATAGAAATCGTTATTAATCACATCGCCGGCTTGGCTAATCTCGTAAAATTCATTCAATCGTCCTTTCCTACGAACGATAATGGTCACCACTAGCTAAAAAACGGGAGTTATATCGAATCGATAACGTCAATGCTAACCCGCCAAGAGTTATTCTCTGTCGAATAGCTCCAAGTGTTACGATCAATGTACACGTTGTGATATTTCCGAGAACGAGAGTAATACGCGTTTAATTCGAGGAAACTGGACGGTATCGTCCGTGAATCAAATAGTTTTAAAAAAAAAGATTTATCGAATTGAGTTGTATCCGATAAATGATGTCCATCGATTCCATCGCTATATATTATCATTTCTCTAGAGATCGCTAGATTTTGTATTTTTTCATCTTATATTAAAGACCCTATCATTGGTCTTGTGTGCGGTTTTTTCTTTTTCTTTTTTCATCCAACGGAAAATCATCCGTTCGTTTGAACTTTGCCAAGGCAAAGTCAAGCCGTCTCTCAAACTTAGCGACACCGTTCGTCCGGATTTCGATGTGTCATGCAGACCGAAATATCTTTAACTCTCCGGTATATCCTTACTCAATAACGCGCACATTCTTTTTCTGTAACTGGAATATCTCACCGAGTATGTGACTCCGTCACTTCGGGTATAAGATATCCGGGATAGAATAAAAAAAAAAAAAAGGAGATCGATATCGCTACCTGTCGATTCCTTGTAGATGCTTCAAAATTGTATCGTGAATTAAATTCATGAGCGTCGTTCGAGAGAGACACTTTATGGTCAGCATAAACTGGCTGCAACGGACCGATATCCTATGAAAATTTAGCTAACGGTCGCTTCCTTTTGATATTTTCGAGCATCTCAAAGATCTCGATACGCTCGTCCGATCATCTTTTCATATTCATTTATCGATTTTTATGTTAATTGTAATATCGTATAAACGATATTGAAAGAATTTTTTCGAAAAATTTAATTTACGATCAATAGATCAATTCTTTCTCGATAGAGTAAAAACCCGGAAAATGCATATAATGTCGAGAGTGTTCGAAAAAAAATTGCTGGAACAAACAAATTGTAATATATTCTTCTCTGTAACCATAGCATTGTGCCGCGATATTCGATTAAATTACTCATTACGAGTTGTATTATATAGATTATTCTGGATATGTGGAATCCAACATCTTCGTGTATCGACGCAAATTGATATTATATAATAGAATAATACCTGACTTGGACGGATAAGAATACTGAATGCATAAATTGTCATCGATCATAATATCATTGTTTCATCAATCATGATTATCGCATGCTACACGAAAATAAACCGTCACCCGATACCGTCGTAATAATGCTGAAAAGGCCATTGTTCAGACGCGTTGCAATTTTCGTCATCGCATTATTTTCGCTCGTGCGATGATTACTAACTCCTACCGTAAATGAAATTTAATTTCTGCGTCCCGTATTCGAAGATTAAAATCCTGTTCGTAAAATTGCGATATTTTAATTTAATTGGAGTGGCTTTTTGCGGAACAATCGGACACGAGTCATTCCACCACCGGTGGAATGTCAATGTTTTCGAAACCAGCTTGTTTTACAAATTGTCTTCCTCGAGTCACGAATTTATAAATTCCTTTTAGCCTGACGTGAAACGTCGTGTCCGACGAATCGAACAATTTCTGTTCTGTATTCCAAGATTATTCCTTGGTAACCGATAGTTCTATCTTATCGAGATTGCCAATATGAGAATCGTTTGCCTCGCAGATAGCTTGATATCCAGAAAGAACGAATGCATACGTACATACTTTTTCTCCTATTCTCCGTTTATTCGCCGCTGTATCCGTGTCCCGAAATAACCGTGTACCGAAATAAAGGCTGGTTCTCGTTAGCGTGAAATTTCTTTGTGGAGCAGAGCTGTCAAAAGACGTTATTGCGCAATCTCGCGATAATAGTTCCGATACTGGCTCGGAAACAGACGATTTTCGACGGTGAGTCAATCCTTTGTGCGGATAAATCCGTATATCATTCTTTATTTATACGTAATCAAAAAAAAAAAAAAAAAAAAAAAAGAAAAAATCTCCTTACATTATAATATATCGTTGCGTATCATACATCTCCTCTTTGATCTCCTATTATTCCGATATCAATGCTTTAACGTCACGTTCGATATATTTCCACGTGCAATGCAAAGATGCATCGATGCGTCCCCTTAGAATATTTCGAATGAACGCACGGAGAAAATCGTGGATTATGAATGCGGATAACGTTGCGAGGCGGACGACGCGGCGAGACATCGTTCATTCGTTCATTCGATTCCCGACAGCGAATATGTTGAGTAGGATGTCGAGATAAAGTAGTCGCAGCCGGGGAAATTTATTGGACCATCCACGATCCTGGGACGCGTGATTATTTGCTCGAGGCGGCAAATTTGTCGGTCTCTTCGTGACATAGAGGGAGAATATCAATCGTCCCAAGGAATTCACGGTTTCTTCGTGAAAACTTACTTACTCGCCTCCGTTATCACTATCTGCGAGATAATCCAAGTCCAAGAATTATCCAAGATGCCCTCGTTTCCTTCCTCGATATTTCGAGAGATTGGATAACTCTCCGCCTAATTGTCGATTATTGTCCATTGAAGGAGTTCTTCGTTCGAGAATAATTAGAAACGGCGACCGTCCAATCTTCCCAACTGACATCGATTGCGAGGGGCTATCGATTCGATATAATTAATAGACAATTGCCAAGTACCGTGCGGCATAGAGAATACTAATTATGGAGCGGAGGAATTGCGTGGCATTGCGTTGCAATTAGCATTGGATGTGGTTTCGTCTTAAAGCTTTGTCTTCATATTAGGGCGGATTAACCGGCGTTCCATTGTAATATCGAGAAGAGAGTTTTTAATCGCGCAGAAAGCACGTTTCCCGTATGCGGATTTATTTCCCATTTTTGCCTGGACAACCAATAGACGAAACCACGACGAAAATGATCACTCTACATTTTACGAATATGTATCCGTTATTTCGTTTCCTTTCCCTCTTCGGAAACGGATGTCGATTTTCAATATATTTTTTTTCACATTTTGGCCCCATTTTTCCCTTGTATTTTTTTTTAATTATCGAGCTTCCATATGAAAGCTTTAACCTATATAACAATTAGAAAACGTATCGTATGCTTTATTTATTTTTTTTTTTTTAAGTATCTTTATTGAAGCTTCATCGTTTACCCATAAAAGTTCCCTTGATATGTACAAAACGGCAAAACTTCGAATCCATGTTCAAACAAAATTGGATTGATATTAGATTCTAGATACGTATACCACGATTTTTTTCTTCTATTGTATATAACATAAGAAAACATCGGAATTTTTATAAATATTCGTTCGAACTTCTTTACGCTAGTTCGACTCTTCAGCTTCGACGTGCACGATTCTCTCACTTAGATTTATATGCAAACCTTACACAGCCGCCTTGCTAGACTTCACACCCGAGAAATTAACCCGCTCTTCGTTACTCTTTCCATTTAATACAGAAGCTTTATCAGAGGCGAATCTTGAACTCGATACGACCTAGTAGCAGCTCGTTATCGCTTCTGTTTACACCGGCTCTGTCGAATATTCGCGAAAGCGGCACGTGCACGCCGAGCGGTTGTGGAAACTCGCGTGAAATTTCACAGCGGCAAGATTAAGGTCGTAGAGGAGTTAGTAAGGCGAACAAAATGAAATTGGAACGCGAGAGAGAGAGAGAGAGAGAGAGAGAGAGAGAGAGAGAGAGAGAGAGAGAGAGAGATGTTCGTCGATAAAAGCGATGAGGAGGTTGACGGTCCCGCGACGTTTCCAGTTTCCCTTCTTATTTCCCATTTTCAGCAGTTTTACGCGTTAGTAATAATGAGACGCGTTGTCAGAATTATAGGATTCTTCTTCGTTGAAAATGATCCACTCGTTCCACAGTTGGAAACGGAAAGATAATGAAGAGAGGCCATTATTTCCGGAATAATGGATGGAGTATCGCTGATTTCCAACCTCACCCCTCCCTTCTCATCCTCTGTTTATGCAAATTTATACGAAACGTATAAATGCGACATTCAATTATTGATCGTGTCTGATTTTTAGACGGACAGGAATCGAAAACACGGACGTATCGGATTGATATGGAAATGATATAATGCTCCACGCTCTGGCCTCTGTTTGAAGATGTAGATTCGATTGTAGCGGGAATTCCTTTTTACATTTTACATACTTTACATCGTCGATACTTTAGATTGTGCAAATATTTAGATGGATACAATGGATGGTGGATATTTTATCGTTCACTGTATTTTATGAAATTCACAAATATAATGTTTGAGTTGTGCTATGCTAACATTGTACGATTGTTGACTCTTGAAACCGAAATTTATTCTTAAACGGTATTCACGTTTATTATTTTTCTTTATGGAAACAGGCAAACTGGTTTCGTAATGGAGTGTAAATTTTCGAAATTTGAAATCAGAAATTTGAGCATTAAAATATTTCGTCCGTTTCATTCGTCAAATTCGGCAATATAATTTCTCTTCGCATCCGTGCTTCGAAAGCGTTTCGCGATCGTGTGAAATAGTTGTTTCCATGTTGGTCGCAGCGGTCCATGTGCTCGATACATCGGTGCTTCTCTTGATTAACGATCGCGCGTCTGTCCTCGCCCCTTAGTGGTGTAAATCTGCTCTTAGGCTCGGATTCGAGGCCAACGTTGTCCAACGCCTCCAACTCCACCAAAAACAGAAACGGTAATCCACGAATCAAGTGAAATGAGAAGTTGAAATGCGACCGCGATTTGAAATTCTCATAGAAATTCTCTTAATTATCGGCCGCAAGAATTCTTGACTCCTTAATAGACTCCTTTTTAAAGAGATCAATTACCAACTTTACTATTAAGCGTAAAATATGACGCTGAGGCGCGAGGTTAGATCACGATTTATGATTTCTTCTGATGATCTTTTTACTTGTGAGTTTCAAAGATTAGTTCCAATGAAATATATTGTCTGTATTCAGAATCGTAAAACCGTGCGAGTTTACAAAGAATAATTATATATTTATCAATCGAGTCGCACAATTTTATTTCGTTTTATTTTTACTTGCTACACTGTTTAAAACACTGTTTCGTTTTAAAACCTGGTCCAGAAGGAAAAGTTTGCGCGTTGACAAGTATACGATTCGAGCCGCGAAATATCGTTACGCGAAATTCCTCCGCGAAGTGGTATTTTTATGCAACTTCGATTTTCCTTCTTTTATTACGAAAGGGAGGTGTGAAAAATCGTAGTCGATCAGCGCGAATACTTTCGTGTCGCATTCCTCGCACACGAATCGAGGGTTCAACCGGGGAATGTTGTTCACCGAATAATACTTCCTCTTAATATCAAACCTCTGCTTTGCTGTTTTGCGTTCGTTGAAAACGCACCTAACGAAGCTGACCGCGCAGCGTGTTGGCGGCGCGCATTGTTCTGCTCTAATAATTACGTTCACGTTCAATTGGTTGGAACGAAAAGGTTCTGCCACGCCGACGATGATTTAGGATCTTGGTACATTGACTTGACCACGATTATGTCTGTAATAGACTGTGTCGACTAATACTATCCCTAATAGTTTGGTTTATAGTGTTAATATTTTATTGTCCAAAAGTTTGACCGATCGAATCAATGGGAAATAGTTCCCTGTATTCGAACTCTTCGTCCATTTTCTTCACCGATTTTGGTCACGTGTGCCACTCTCTTTCGAAGCTGTCGTCCAGTTTCGCCTCGAAAGGAGGTCGCCGAAAAAGTTCTGCCAATCACCTAGCTTCGCTCCTTCCGTCTAATCGAACATATTAGAAAGTATCGAACTGAGCCACTGAATTTCTTCCCTCGAACGATATTCGCATCGGGTATTAATACTCGGCCACGTGCAGCGAATAATTTCTCGAGATTGGCCGGTATCGAGTACCGTTTCGCCACCGATATTATAATTTCTTCCGTACAAAAAATTCTTCATCCCCTCCCTCCACTTTAATATCCATACCCCCAGTTGCGATGCAACGCATTTCCTACTCCCCCTCCTCCTTTTTCCTCTTCTTTTTCTTCTTCTTCTTCTTCTTTTTATTCGACAACGAGGAACATTCGATATATTCCGATCCAAATTTTATTAATCGCGAGACGCTTCGTATCGTTGCACCGACTAATCCAAAGCGACGAGATTAGTCTCCTCCGCTGTATTGGTATCTTTTGGCATGCCGGATGATCCGATCCACGTGTCTGAACACGCGCGTGCACCACTGTACCGGAGACCGTAACGCAATTAAGTGGATCGCGTAAACGGGATTTAACCCGGTGCATGTGATTCCTTGGAAAATTCATAG
Organism: Apis laboriosa; assembly: GCF_014066325.1. Classification (NCBI taxonomy): domain Eukaryota; kingdom Metazoa; phylum Arthropoda; class Insecta; order Hymenoptera; family Apidae; genus Apis; species Apis laboriosa. The sequence goes on from NW_025223180.1 coordinate 6,130,239, forward strand.
GGAAAGGACATTAAATGTTAAAGCGATCCGGCTCGAGGCTGGTTTCCACCCGCATCCATGCGCACCTGTGCATAACCCTTTCCACCTCCTCTGTACCGTAGAGGAATCTGTGCGGTGGCCCAATTATCTTGTTCGCGATGAATTAACACAGGCTCGTGCTTGCACGCAGCCATTCTCTAGGCCGGGATCGTTGAAAGGGCGAGACTTTTGGAGGAGGGGGAGGGGGAAGGGGAGTTCCTCGTAATTTCGTCAAATCGTGTCATCGTCGCACGTGTCATCGTCGTTGAATACGGTTGGATAAAAAGGAAGTGGCGAGAAGACGAGGCTCGCGAAATTCCTTCGCCGCTCGAGAAAGGAATGTTGTTCCAACGAGGAATTTCTCGTAGCGTTGAAGAGCGGGTGAAAACTTTTTCCACGCTCCGTCTTTTTGCGCCGTCCAAAAATGGGGGTAATACGTTCTTCTCTCAATGTGGAAGGTTTGGGGGAATTACGGTGGAAATTAATGGCTCGTAAGAACATAACCTTGGCGTGGCCGAGAGTAATGAACGATAAGAAAGTCGAGGCGTGGCTTGGAAATAAGGAGCGCTTGCTGTTTCGTCCGTTGTACTTTCGGGAAGGGGGAAAATAGATCTCGAGAAAGTTGGCCCCCATGTAGAAACTAAGTCATTACGGAACATAAGCATTGTTCTTGCGGTTAATCTCTTTATCAGCACGTGGCTGGCAGCCGGCCAATCGACTTTCCCTTGACTCCGACGCGACACCCTCACCTTGTTTTCATTTTACTCTTTTCTAACGATTCTCACTTATCCACATCTTTATTGATCCATCTTAAACTTGATTATAAATTATTTCTCTATGAATCAGTATTTTTGTACATTTCGCTTGATTCTTTTTTCTTTTTGATCAACAATAACACGACAATAATCTTCTAGATAAGCAAGAAAAAAAAAATTACACTTCTCGATATCGACTTGATATATATGAAATATATATATATTTATACTTCATAATATGCGTCTAATCTATTCTCGAATGAATTGAATTTCCATAAATGTATAAAATTTTGATTTCGATTTACAATCGGGTGAAAAACATTGAATGCTAACGCGCGTTTGGCGAGCAATCCGATCTCGTCCGTTAATTCCGGGAACGAAGTGACGCGAATGATCGAGGCTACGCGAGATCCCGCTCATTCTATCGCGATACGCGAAAATTTATCAGGAACGAGGGGCGTTGACGGTGATATTTTTTTTCGGGCGGTCAGCGCGATCCATTGAGCGTGAAACCACGTGGTTGGCGTGCAGCCAACGTTGAGTTATGTTTATAACAACGTATCAGAGATTCTACGTGGGATTCACCGTGCCTCGTAACGGCGATACTATGCAGTATATACGACTATGCGACATGCCGTCAGAAATCTTGGACCGCGGTCTTCCCCTCCTCCTTTTTCCCCCTCCCCCTTTTTTTTCCTCTCTCTCTCTCAACGAGATTTTACTTGGACATATGCCCGCTTTGCTACTCTTTCTACATCTTTGCTCTCCTTGTTTTTCAAGAATATTTGGAAACGAATCAGCTCGAACCTCTGTTCTCGACGTACAAAGTGCTCTCTAGGCGAGGGTCTCGATTAAATAACGTTATCGCAAGGTTGGATCGATAGTTTGTTCCACGGCGGATAGAGATCGGATCGATATTTTCGATATTTTCGTGTTGTGACGTTCGACTCGTCTCGACTCTAATGTCTCGAACAATCCTTGCGAAAATGCGCTTTTGCCTGGGCGAATCGAAGTGTTAATCGTATTAGAGAGGGAAAGAGAGAGAGAGAAAGAGAGATTATTCTTTTAATGTTTCACTTTTCGAATACTTTGGCACAGACTGCGCCGTTCTCTCCACGCATCGAATTAAAGGATGGGAAATTATCTACCTAAAACTCTTCTTCCCGGTGGATTTCGAATTGGAAATTCGAATCGTTCGCCTCGTAATCGGTTTTGCGAAAAAAAGGAAGGGAAATTTTGGCGCAGGAGTCGCTGTGAAATTCAAATCGACATGGCTCTATTCGCGACTACTTTTAAATATAGACCGACAAAACAACGATTCGGCGAGAAACTCGAATTGAAATTTAAATGACCTTTATAGAGGCCGGCTTTCGGTATAAAAGAACGGTTAATTGGTACCGCTCTGGCGACGAATAACGAATGTTAATTTCTAACAGAGACTTGTTATTCGATTACATCCACTCTTCTCGCCTCCTCTCGTCTTCTCGATTCTGCTGGTTTCCAAGTCTTGGAATTTTTCTCCAACCTCGATATCTTTGAATTATTTCCGGTTGAAACGCACTTACGTAAGCGCTTTTGTTGAATTTCATCAGAATTATGATTAAACGGTGTTTCTATCTTCAATACACGCCGTGGATAGTATAAATTAGTTTCGTAACTCTATTATCGGACAAACATTGAAGATATCGTTTATCGTATTTTCGTCTATTCGGAAATACGTACTTTTCTTCATTATCATCCATCATCATCCATTATTAAACGAAAATTCTGTATTATAATTTTCATTCATCGTCGCACGGTCAAATTTTTTTTCTCTTTATTTTATTAAAGTAAATTGAAATCGTAGGTAATCTAAAATTAGTTCTCAGAACGTTCTCAGAACGCGGAACCACGTGGCCCATTCATTGGAAAATTGAGTCATCCCACGTCTCTCTATCTCTCGAATCATATGTATATATATATATATATACATATATTGTCTCATATTATGTTCGCAAGTTCGAGATTCCATTGTACGATAAATTATATGCTGCTTTAGCTATTTAAAATACTCGATTCCACGAAATATATCTGCACTCTATATCTCACCAATGTTTCCAAGTTTCGTTTAAATTGTGCTTGAAACCGTCAAGCGTTATTTCCCGATAATCGATTGAAACGATATTCCGCGTACGCTTTAAGGGTTTTACCTACGATATCCAACATCCACCGCCCCTAAAGTATCTCGCTGCACTATTTCCGTCGCTTTGGGTGCTGTCGTAAAAAGACGCGTGAACGTGTATTAATAGATTTGCCCGAGTACGCATCCCCGCTGACATCGCCATCGAAATTCAGCCAAAATCGCAACGTGAATTTCTCTTATGCAATCGATTCGCCACATAGATACGCGCATAGAGAGCGGATGATGGCGCGAGAATCGAAAGCTCGCGGAGTGAATGGTCGCTAGTTTTTTGAATCGCAGATATCGAAGCAATTTTTGTTTTCGATCTGCAAAGCTTCGCGAAATTCCTTTTCTCTCCCTCTTATATTTTTCTATTACTTTCGAATGCTCGTTGGATTGTGTTCGTGGGAGGTGAATTCTGAATAAGGAGTAAGGAACTCAAAAGAGGCATGCTTTGAGAGGGGAATATTTCTCGTTTTAACTGTGAAAACTTTGCTTTTTTTAAAAATTTTATTTTATTACCGGGAATAAGGGACTGGAATTCGGAATAAACGTTGGTTTTGCGAGAAACACTTTTACCACTTCCATTCCGAACATCTCCAACATATTTCGTATTCTTTCCAAATCTTGTTTTATATTATAAGAGTGAAATCCAAAAAAAGAGAAAACGTTTTCGAGGAAAAAGTAGAATGAAATTTCCGAATTCTTTTTCACTTGTCCCTCGACCCTTGTTTTTAATTTTAATTTATATTGAAAATTGTAAATATATATCGATTCGTTGTCGCGAGTCAATTTGGTAAAAAAAATTTGTTTACTCTTATTATATGTATATCTTTATTATTACTACGTTGTGGGTTTTATTAATTACGTTTTTGTTAATACGTTGTGTTCGTGTTTGTTTCAGAATCACGAGTATGGCGGGTACGGAGACGAGCCGCGACGTAAAAGGTATGTATGCGAAAGAAATATTAATTATCCTCGGAGTCCATTTGCAGTTTTTCACGTAAAAATTATCTCAAAATAATACATACTCGACGTTTATACGATTATTTTAAGCGTTATAATAATTAGAATATCGATATATGCGGAGACACACTCGTTCCTCTTGTCCTCATTCAACAATTGATCTTATAATGTTCGCGTTGCGTTGACCCATTGACTCGCGTAACTAACTCGTTTCGCTCGACAATGAGGCCCTTTTATAATAATACCCTCGTATCTACTTTATCCCATACCGTTGATACGTTATATATTAATCGATACGATACGATAACGAAACACGATGATCAGCTGATTCATACTCGAATAAGAGGTCGAAGTAAAGGAGGCGAAGAAAACAGTTTAAAATATTATTTCGACGAAAGTTTCGCAATCAACTTCGTGATTCACCCGCCGGAGTCACGTTGATTTAAAAACGGATTTGCGTTGACAAAATACATTCAAAATGCATTCGTCCCCATCCCATCCCCGTTGAAGCATCTCGTGGATGAAAGGCATGGCGAATTCCATAGAGAGAGGAATATCGGAATTGATATCAAATTCTTGCCTCTCTGAATCACGGATTTAACGCTCGAGTTAACTTCTTATTATTAGACTTGGCCCGAGACGGTATTTCGAATCAGCGCGAAATTTTCGGCGACCGTCTGCAACGTTTTAATTAATTTCGACGTATTATATCCATCGGGGCGCGATCGCTTGGCCGTTATCACTCGGCCAATTCCTCCTCTCTTTGTCGTTCCTCCCTTCTTTCGATCGGCCAAGTTAATTGTCTTCGCTGGTTCGCGAGCAGCAACGATGCAAGGAATCGTTCCGACGCGCTCCAGTGTTTTAACGATCGATATATTTATATATATATATATAAAGAGATACGTCGATACTTTGGCGTTTTAATCGCGCAAACAAAGTACATTTCCATACTCCTTGGATACATTCTTGGTGGCTAAAAAGTATTTTAGTTACGAAGGAGGGGGGGGGGGGATGGATCGAGATCGGACGAGAATATCCTCTATTGGTGAACTAAGAAGTTTTTCCTTTTTTTCTTCTTTTTTCCATCCCCGCTCTCCTCCTTCCTTCTCTTCATTTGCGTTCGAGTTGGAGGTTTTCGAGGCACAAAGTTTAATCATTTAGAGTAGAAGCAACAGATTCGCCAACGGAGAATTGGCCACTTTGAATTGCAGAACCAAGAGTATTCCAGGGGTATCCCTCTCTTCCTTTCTCTTCTCGCGGAAAAATGGGTAGGCAGTTGAATTTCCAATTGATTGCAAAGAGGAGGCCAAAAAGGGGGAGAGGGAGGGTGAGGGAGTATACACCGATGTCGGGTATGAAAAATGTATAGCCGAGGCTATCCATCAATACTCGTCTCCCCCTTTTCGTTGTATCGTTCGACCGCGTTTGAATCTCGGAAGGAAATTACCGGACTGTGTGATTTTTCCTTCGTTCCTTCTTTCCGGATAATCGAATATCCCTGGGGGTTGTTGGTTCACAGCGCGAGCTGTGATTCAATAAAAAAAAAAAATTTCGCCAACTGTGCTGATGTAATTTCACGTTGCAATTCAACGTGTCGTTTCCCTACTACGATTACCGAAATGCGGAAATTTTTCACTATCGTGACTCGGTAAAGTTTTCGCGTGGCGCGATACAACGAGGAGGGAGGGAGGGGGAGATTTAACGTTTTCCAACGATTAAATCGTTACCATTATTCAGCGAGTTTATCGTAAGGAAATATTGCCGTAGTATTGTAGGTTTTTAACGGTAAGTGAAACACGCGTGAAACGAGATCGACTGATCGCACGTTTATTAAATTTTTTTTTTTTCTTTTTCAGAGAAGACAATAACAAACCAAACCACGTTCTCCTCTTCACAATTATTAACCCGGTCTACCCCATCACTGTGGTAAGTTTTGAAAATTATCTTTGCGGTACAATTTAGATCCAGAGATATAAATAATTAAATTGTTGTATCATAGTTTATGATCATTTTTTTTTTTTTCACTAAAATGATTTTTAGTATCTCTGGATGGATTTTGTTATGCATTGCTAAGAGATATTATAATATAGAATAACGCAGGATTAAGTATTAGTATATTCTCGTTGATCCGTTTATCTACGAGTCAACTTGTACGATATCTTATTTCGAAATTTTTATACGAAACATTCGACCGATCTTTCTTCTCCGGTTTCTAATCGTTATCAAAATTCAACTTTTTTTTCCAACTTGTTCGACAACACGGAAATTGCTGGAAAATCAAAAGCGCTCGAGCGCCATTGATTAAATCAAACAAAATTAAACGCACTCGATGCTTTTGTTCGAACCCTCTGTAATCTCTGTCTGTTTTTGTCTCCCCTGTGATTCATCCGATGCATTTTCGGTTTCGAATGTTTGTAAACGCGAGCGTTGCATTCCAGGGGATGCATTTATGGATGATACGCGTGCGAAGCGAAATATCAAAAGGACGAGCAAGCGACAAGACGGTCGTCGGTCGCTGGTGTCGTTTCAACTCGACTCTTGACACGAGCTTGCCGAACATCGCTCGACAATAGGGCCGTGTTATATCGATGTATATGCACGCGATAAAATAGATAAAATCGTGTTCCAATTGGTCAATAAAATGAGAGGTCAAGTGCGGGGAGGCGTGAAGGCGCGCGGGGGGAAAAAAATATTGAAAACGAAAGGCGAGACAAAAGTTGTTGGCACAATGTGAGCACCATACGTTTCGCAGGCCGTCGCACTGCATTTTATTTCTGTTTTGCGCCAATAATAGATGAGCCCTGTCGCTGTTTCTGTCTCACGAATGGTCGATGCTTGTGCGATCTGGCATTGTTCGCACTCCATCCATTTACGAGTCTTCGCATAGCTCTCCGGTCACGATGCTTATTTTTCTTTTCTCTCTCTCTCTCTCTCTCTCTATGTCTTTTTCGTTTTTCTCGTTATCTTCACGACAGACGCACTAATTAAAGAGACCTCTAAACCGAAGGCTTTTACGCGACGCGCTAAGGCAACGCTCTCTCGTCGTTTCTTTTTCGCCCGCCTCTTCGCCAACCCTTCTGCCATTTCTGTTCTCACCACCGCGTTTAACTCTCGATAGAGGCAGATCTGCTTTATTTTAATTATTTCCCCTCCCCCGACATTTCGAGACCAATCGAAATTCTCGTCCTAGGCAGTCTAAAGTTCCAGCTTGAGGACACGAAGGCGGCTGTCACGTGACGTAGGTGGAACTTTGTCTTCGTCTCTTCGATTCACAATCGCGTGATTTAATGACAACACGGAAACGGAGAGATACTCTCGAGAGATACTCTCGTCGGGAGATTCGAAACGAACGCTACTCTCCTACGCGTGCTTTCGATTTAGTAATTTGATTAAAAACTTCCTCCCGAGGGGAAAACAACATTCCGAGTGAAATGAAGTTTCTTAATCCCCCCGGTTGCGCTTTCTATTTTTTCCACCGTGCTTTTTCCCTTCTTTTCTTTACTTTTCTTTTCTTTCTTTCTCTTTAGCAATCCCGGTCGAATATCCGAAGAAAGTTCGGAGAGAGGATTTTTTCCTCATATTTTGTATTATTCCCTATTAAATTCTTGGAAGAAAAACAAGGAAAAGAAAATGAAACGTTTTTCGATTAAAGAAAACCTTCTTTGCGGCTATATTAAACGTTAGACTATTATAATGTAAACGATTATATCGTGAGGATATATTTGTCAAGGTAGGAGCTAACGTCAAAGGAGTTTCAATCGTTGCATTGTTGTGGTTAATGCGCGATATGCAAATAATGCGTTGCACGATAATTCGCGGGCGGACGCATGCGAAACTGACAAACATCGGTGTTTATCAACCACCGTGAATTTCTCTATAAATAATTCTGTTTTCCCTGTAGATATTTCCAACCACAACACTTTGTTCTATTTAATAATTGATGTCGGTCATAGAGAGCCTCGTATAGCACAAAAGAAAATAAGTCACCGCTTTTGAACAACTATCCAACTTATGTTCATCATCATGGACAATTTATTGGCGTGTAACGCGGTGTAGACGCTCGCCTTTAAGCCCGTCGCACACGCGTCGGATATTCACGAACACCGTGCGACCGGCGGCCTGTTCCCTGAATCGCGCAGTTGGAATTGCTCGGCGTGCTCGCCTCGTGTTTTAGACGCAATTAGAATGAACAAGCCGATGCATCATCGTATTTACTCGGAATTTAGTTAAACGGCCCGGTATTTGGCCGACTCTCGCCCGTTACTTAAGCCCGTTACGCGCTTTACGCGGAGGAAATCGACTGGCCGGTGTGTGTGGAATGAATCAAGTTGAGGGGATACGCGTAGCGTTTCAAGAGTTTTTTTTTTTTTTTTTCTCTTCTTTTTTTCTTCAGAGTTCACGCGAGTTCACGGTCGTTCGTTGCAAAGTGTTCGCGCGGTGACAAATTTTGAAGGCACGTATACGGAATAAGTCGGTGCCAGATTTTCGCTCAAAAGAACGACACCATCAATCATCCGGCTCACGATGTGTATACACGATACGAATACGAATTTCACGAACGAGATTGCACACGTTGGTAACTTTTCCGCGCGTGGTATAGTAACTTTCGTGATATAGCGAGTTTCTAAATTAGAGTATCGTGTGGCAGCCGTGTGCCGGTTGATAAAGCAACATCAAATTCAAACTCAAACAAATTTATACGGGTTCATATTGGGAAGCGGAGATTTCCAAGATTTTCGAGATTATTTTCGATTTTAAATTTTATTCGTTCGAATTGTAATTATTCCACTCTTATTTTCCCTTTCTTTCTTCCTTTCTTCTTTTCCCTCTCTCTCTCTCTCTCTCTCTCTTCAAGTCATTTCATGCTAAAAACGTTTCGAAACAAGAAATCTTCGATGCTCGATCAATTTTACTGCTCCTCGCTGTGTCGCGAGGAAGGTAGTAAAATTATATTGAAGCGAATATATCCTATATTATGTACATTGAATAGGCTGAAATGCACTGTCAGCCACTATACATAACCATGAATTTTCTCGCTCGCTTTAATTCCAGCGATAATTTATCCACTTGGTCCACGTTAGAGTCAGCGGATTAAGATTAACACCTTCGCCATCCCGTACGAACGGTATTAGCCATTCCCGTGTTTTCGCTCGCCTCCATACCCCACCCTCCTTCCATACCGTGCTTTTATTTCAAATACCGAACTATATTACTTGGAGCGCCGGGATAGGTGTTATTTTAGAATGTCTGTACCTCGTCGAATTTATACGCCCGTGTTTGCTGTTCTCGCGTCACCGATACCTCATCGGAGTTTCTCCAACGAAAATATTTTAATTGGCCGGTGCCCTAACTAACCCGCCACTTGACTAAATAGAAATTTGTCGATGGGGAATCGCAATCAAATTTTATTCACTCGCGTCCATTTATCACGCGAGGGGAAACAAATTTTTTTCCCTTCCCCGCGAGGAGGCTGGCCACGCGTTTAAACCGCGTTTCCTTTCGTCGCCACTCATCTAATGGGGCGTGGATTCTAATTTTATGGAGAATGGTTTTTAACGATGGTTTTTCGATACAGAGATGTCCACGACCACGAACGTAATAACAGGGGAATCGTTGCGAAATTCGTGATGATGGCGGCGCCATATATATATATATATACATTTTCCCATGCGTTAAGTTACGTCACGTTTAAGGTATATTAACCATTAAACTCGTTCAATTTGCTCCCTTGCTATAATTCGCAACGCGAAATGCAAGGCTCGAACCGAGATAGCGGGCCGGTTATATCCTCTTCTTCGTGCCACTGAGTGACACGAAACCGGAATTATATTCCCATACGCGGTGGCAAGAGGTTTTCGTGCAAGCCGATATAAGCGGCTCACGTGTTGCAATGTCCACGACCTACTTCTCCATTTTCCTGGGAGAAAGGTGGCTCTCGGATTGCCATTTCTTATGCATTCACTCCCGATTCCCAACTAACGCGGGGATCCGAAACTTCCGTCGTGCGCTCCTCCCGTTGCGCGTTCCCCTTCTCTCTCGTCCAGAGATGTTAAGTTTTCCGAGCGAAAACTGGCCGTGGAAGAGTGAATTTCGTGTTGAATTTCGTCGCGGTCGAGGAATTGTCGTAAAATGGGATTCGAACTAACGAATAGTTCTTTCGTGTTCGTCTGCGTTCATTTATGGGGCGCGGATTGTAATTTTATGGAGAATGGTTTTTAACGATGGTTTGAATATGCCGTTTTAGTAGGAGTTTTGGTATCTGTAATCGATAGGAAGTTGTTAATGAAAATTTCATCATTGGTATATTTCTCTTCCAATGTTTTTAAAAATGTAAAATCAATCGTTAGATGCATTCTATTACTTGCCATTTAAAATTATTTACATTAATACGAGGATGCGAAACTTTTATTCCAATTTCATCGAATTGCCAAAAATACGATACAAATTTTTAGTCGAATTATCGATACGCAAGATATCGTTGTTACTCTTTATTTGTTTTCTCAATTCGACATTTTGTAAAACAAAGTCTTTTTCGCATATTTTCGAGTTAGGCCATTGTTGCAGCAAATGATGCCGTTTAATTTTTTTATTCCCAAATAATCAGTTTATTCGTTCGTTCTGGTCTGGACAGTTTATATTTTGGAATTAATCGGTGTGCACGTGAATCGATCGATCGGTAAACTCTAGGCAATGGAATTGAACGAACATCGTTAGGCCACGCGTGACACGCGTCGATTTTTCCACGGACAATTTTTCCACGGACGAGCGTAACACCGTGGAATCTCTATTTACGCACAATGAAAAATGTTGGAAAGTCGGGAAGAGAGGACAAACACGCGCTGTTAAAAATTTCTGCGAATATTGGAACATCGCCGTTCCATCCCGTTCCAATTATTGCATTTACGCTCTGCCCTTAAAACCTCGATTTTCGATTTTTAACCGATATCCCCTGCCCTCTCTGATCTATTTTTCAATTTATTATTATAACAGCGTTGTTTTAAAATCTGCTCTCCCCTCAATGGTGGGAAAAAAGAAGAATTCTCTCGAGTTTCAGCGCGGGGGATTCGCGCCTGTCTTCTTTCTAAACGTTCGGATTCCTTCCGTTCTCTTCGAGGATAAATCTCGAAGTTGAAGTTTTCGCGACGTACATTTCTTTCTTTCTTCTATCATTTCGATTACGTTTCCACCATCGTCGAATATCGTCCCGCAAAGAAGCAGCATACGCGTGCGTTTATTGTACAAACTGTGTTGGCATTTCTCTTAATCTCCCGGCAACGTGGTTTCGAAGTTCAATTCACTCGGAGATTAACGTGATTTACGAGAGGCATTCGTCTCTGTTTATTTATTTCCTTTGTTCGAGTGGCAGCCAATGTAAATATAATATGAATACGAAGAGATAATAAAAAGCAAATGTCGTCAATGGAATCCACGTACCGCCACGTATACAAAGATCGCGTAGGAATATCATCCTCGTCGTTATCAACGCGAAATCAAGATTACGCGTTGTTTAATTTGTCTCGAGTTCGAGTTCGGGTTCATCGCACGGGCAACGAACGAAGAAAAATCTTTCGGTTACGTTTTTTTTTTTCACGAAAACGAGATTCCCCTTGTATAATATCTGGAGGGAATAATTAAACGGCGGCAATTAAATGTACGTATAATGTACAAAACTCGAAAGATAAAGGGAAACGCGATAGTAACTTTCGCTATTGAAAATTGAATTACCTCTTTCCCTGGTTTAGCATTGCGTTTCCAAAGTTTCGTATTTCCATTTCCTCCTCCCCATTTTTTTTCTCTCGAACCGTTCTTGTCTCGGCGAGCTTTTTAACCGGCTCCAGGCCAGACAGAGGGGAACATTTTCCGCAATTTAAATAGAAATCCGCGATCCGGTTACAGTGTAACCTTATCGGCCCGTTTCAATGCTCGTTCTAGAGTTGCTCGAGCACGATCGAGAACTTATACAGTGGCCAACTTATATGAACCGTTACCGAGGTCGGATTGCGTTTAACCGCCTCTCCGTGTTTGGCGTTTCTCCGTTTGGCCCGATCTTTGCGCAATTTTCAGTGGACCGTGGTGCTAACGAAAGAAACGTGCTCCCTCTTCTCTCTTTTCTCTTTAAAATTCTCCTGTTGGAATAGAAATAAAAGAGGAATTACTTCGCGTGGAACTTAGGAGCTCGAGATTTAACACCGATCGATCGGAGATAATTCTTTCTCTCGTGGCGAGAAAGGTAAAAAGGAATTGGAAATGGAATTTCGTACATGGAATTTCGCGTATATCTGTGATATACGTATCGATCGAGTTTTCCGAGTTTTCCGCTGAAAATCGATTGCAATTTAAAAAGGCGCGTGAAGGTATATCGTGAAGGATCCCGGGGACCATTCTTCTCGTGCGGACTTTCGAAGAATCGAACTTTCGAAGGCGGACTTTGGGAACACTTTAAGAACGTTCGGGATAGGAAAGGAGGGAAGGAAGTCTTCCTTCGACGTTAGGCTCTTCTGCTTCCTTTATTCCCACTTGTTTTCCACTTATAAAGATAGTTGCCGATGGTCGAGTTTCTTTCATCCGAGAAACTTATAACGCGATCATCTTTTTCTACAAGAGCGTATATATATATATATCTTAAGGATAGGGAAATTATTCGAATTAATAATAGAAAAATTGTGTATAAATATGCGTGTAAGCGATGTAGTGATTAAATCGAGGCGTTAAATTATATTGACTTTAATAAATCACCGTTGAATTTTTATGAATCTTTTTTTTTTTTTTATAATCGTCAGTCAGCGATAATTATTCATTGTCTCGCGTTACACGTTATTTATGAAATGGATATTATATTTATACAATTACATAATCTTTTTATTAATCTTTTCACGATCGTTGCATACATCCACGTATTTATCTTGAAAGAAAAATCTCTGCGGGATAAAACTCGGATCTTAGGCGTGTTACATCTTTTTTTACACAAAGGAACGTCGCGAAAGAAATATATTTCTACCTAATAATTCATAAAATTTATGGACTGTTGGTCCATAAAAAAGAAAAAACTTGGTGGTGAACAAGTTTTTAATGGATTGGAAAAGATGACAACTCGTCACTGCGTATATAATTTTAAAAGTTTCGAATTGACTCTGGGTGAATGAGACTCGAGGCTCCTTATCTTCCATAATATATCTCAAGTTACATGTTTCGGCCCTCGAACGTGTAAACTTTAACGCCTGACCGATTTTACGATCTTGCTACCTATAATAGTGCCTTTGTAAATAGCAGAATATGAGATACTATAATTGATAATCCATTATTTCCACTCGACAAGAAGGGAAGATCGCCTCGGAGTCGGACAGTGTAATTCGATACTCTTTTGCGAGCATTCGAGTGCGATTAATCGAGTGAAAAATTTAATTTTCTTCTAGTTTTGATTTTTCTTTTCTTTTCGTAAAAATATTTTGTTGATGGAAATGAAAACCGAACGTGATTATCTTTTCTTGTCAATTGTCGAACGAAATGTAAAAGCGAATCGAAGCCGAGTGAGATCAATTACTTCATTGATAAAAAAATCCATACCGCAACATATAATAACATATAATACGTGTAACAAAAAGAAATTCTTATATTCAATTTGAGTTTATTAATTATCGAAATATTGCAAATATCCAAAAATTATAATTTTCAAGCCAATTGTTAGATAATACAAAAATAAACAATATTCTAAATTACATAAAATTATACGCGTATTACACATTGTAATAAAATTAGGCACTCGTATATTTTCACAAACTTATTAGTCATCTTAACGTTTCACTTAGCCCGTAATATATCGTTCCAAGTCGAAATGCCAATTTCGAAATCAGCTCAAGTAGTATACGTACGTGGTATAATTTCGAATCGGCCCATATGCCGTATGCCTCGCGATTAAGATGGATCATCGTTTCGACGTACACACGTATCCGCCCACACGAATGCGCGCACAAACCGCATGGATATCGAGACATTCTCGAGTAGAGAGTCAGAGAGCGCGCACAATCGGCCGTTACGGCCGAGAAATGATTGGCGTTCCGACTCCTCCGCGTAGGTAAGGAAGATAATTAGAGAAGCTTGACTTGGCGTTATTTTAGAACCCGTTCGTTCGTTCGTTCGTTCGTTCGCCATCGCGGACTCGAAACATCCGCGATAAATTGTTGCGGAGATGGGATAAACGAGAAGAATTCTCCCTCTCTCTCTCTCTCTCTCTCTCCCTCGAATTAATGAAAACCGAGGAGCTAGGTTGCCTTGCGACGCGTGCAAATTTATTACACGGCCGATAATGAATTTCCACACGGCTCTCCGCTCGCTATTTTGCCCGACGTTTTACGTTTTTCCAACCAGAACGGATCTTGTTCTCGCGGGACGTCGACGTCGCGTCGGAATTTGGATCTCGCCTAATTATCGCGTTGTCGGGCGGCCGTTATTTACGCCATTATAATGCATACGTGTGTCGGCACGCGTCTTCCAGCGATAAGATTCAATTACGATCAGTCACGCGAATCGTTCCAGTGCCGCGAAACGTGTCTCGTGACACGGCGAACGCCAGACACGGGATGGAAGGGGATGGAGGAACGCGGATGGTGGACGGACGATCCATGGCAATCGACGACGAATCACCTCGAGTCGAGGGAGTCGATCGAATCGAGCGCGGTTATCATCCATCCAGCTCCTCGCCCTCTCCTCCCCCGGCGGATTCGAATTAACCGACGAATTATTCCCGATCGATCGTAATTGATACGCGAGAGATGGAACGATTGGCCGGGAGACGCGCAGCTTTCCGATGTAATAATACGCCGCCTCGTGAAATCGATTAAAAGTAAACCGTGGCCGGCCACGGTTCTCTCGCATCGAGCGTGCCACCATTAATGGCTCGCGTCCCGTTGTTTGCCTCCCCCTTCCACCCGATCAACGTTTCGATCAATCCCACCGGTTCGACCATTACGTGTTCCGCGGCGAGATCCTCGGCATCGGTCGATTCGGCGGATTATTGCCTCGTGGGGGAGCAACAGGGGAGCGGAAAGCAAGGGCGGGGTATAGTTTCCTGGCACGCAGATCGATTTCCTCCGCGTCTCTTCCGCTTTTCCGGGGTGGGGGGGAATGATAAAAAAAAGGGAAAAAAGACGTAGAGATCTCGTAGAGATGTGGAACGTAATAAGAACGGGCCGTGGCCCGGTGTCGCGTTACGATTCGAGTTTCAGGAAGCACGGAAATTTTTCTCTCGCTTCTTCCTCCTCTGCGCTCCTCCGCGCCGCACACACTCGATACCGTTCCATTTTAACGACTCTCGAACCTCGTGGCCGAGGTAGGGTGTGGTTGAAGTAGTCGGGAAAAGTGGTAGGCCGTGTTTGAATCCATCAAGCTGTGCTCTTTTTCCGGCTCTAGTCGATAATCGATAGAACCCACCCTCGATTCGCCCCCTCTCTCCCACGCTCTTTTCTCTTCCACCTTCGTCTTTCGAGCTGCACGCCTCGAGGCGGAGATGGGTGTGGGGGAGGCAGAGGGAGGGAGATCTGCCCACGCGAATACCATCGTACTACTCGCGACACACCAGCCGTGGGTGAACCCTTTTTCTCTCGTGAATCGGCCCAAACGAGCGGATCCTCGTAAATCGAGAGTTTACGGAGAGGGGGAGATATGGGAGGGAGGAGGAGATTGTTGTTGCGACCGTGATATCTACCATATCGCGTTTCCTTTTTTCGTTCGGGGGATGGACACACCCTTCCCCTCGAAATTCTGATTCATCGAGGCTTGAAGGGAGACCTTGAAGAGATCCCTTCTTCTCGTTCTTCGAATAAATCGACCGCGATCGATGTTTCTCTCTTTTTTTCTCTCTCTTCGATACTGGATTACGTCCACGTCGTTCGAAGGATAGGAAAAAGCGTATACGATCGAGGAAATAACCGTTTCGATGTTACTTCCTTTTTCCAACCGGAGAGATTTCTTTTCCTTGCGCGAACAAGCAGTCTCTCTCTCTCTCTCTCTTGTAAAGAGGAGGAACGTCGGTTGATTTATGTCGACGAACTCGCTTTCCATTGACCGTGGATGATTTATCGGGAGTTGTCTATCGATTAGCAGCCTCCTGGCCATTTTTCCCCGACACGGGGGATGGTTTCATTTGTGCTCGTGAAAATTCGATTTCGTTGCTTCGACTATACATCGCGGATACGGTCGCCGGCAACATGCGAGATATTCTCCGCCACAGAAATAGATCGCTAATGAGAGTGTTGGTGGGGAGTTGAGTTGACACCGTGCCATAAATATTGATTTTTCCGCATAGCGGGCCGAAACTTGGTGACGCGTAATGGTTGGAGATTCTCTGAACCCAGAGACGCACAGGCTTCGAAGGGAAAGACCACCTTTGGGAAGATATATAATCGTTTGAAATTTAGGAGACGTTCGTGTTGTGACAGCACCGAGCAAAATCATGTATCACTTGCGCGTCTCTTGGGTCGTCGAGTCTAAGCTCGTTACATTATCGTGCGATGCGTGTCCGTGGCCACGCGTGATCAGTCGCAAACGTTCCGTTCGCAACGCGAACATTTGCACGGGAGACGTGTGGCCGGTATCGGTGTATTTCCTGTTCTGCGCCTGTTTATCGAACCAACCACGAGACATCTCCAGGTTATATCTAAATCCACGATTAAAAGTGCAATTTTCTGCTTCGAGATCGAGTAATTCCGATCCGATCGAACTCGAAATGTTTCCATAACGCGCGAGAGATTAATCAAAACAAAGTTGTAAATTTTAGTCTCGTCAAAGGGAATATATATATATTTTTTTTTATATTTATCGAACCAAGGATTTCTCGGAAATGCCGTTGGAACGGGTTAACAATTGTATTTTGTCACAAGAAAATGTACCTAGACGTACAAATTTTACGCAATTACAAGCTATTATACGCGAACAAGCGTATCATTTTATGGTGTAATAACGTTCGCATACGTCTTCATAGCTTTACGTCGTCCGCGCATAAATATCCCTTTCTCCATGCGTATGTTGCCACAAGCGAAGCGTGCTCGCTGTTCTCTTTTTCCTGTACGGGGAAGATTACGTAGAAGCATAGTGAATCGGGCACTGTTAGTGGAGGCTAACTAGGCGAGGCGCCACTGCTGCTAACATTGTGCATCGAGCGTTCGTACATTTACAAAGCCCGCCACCCGTAACGAAATTGGTCTCCGTTGGAAAGACTTTCGTCGTGGTTGCAAATTGTGCAATCTCCGACCACGGAACGAATTAGAACCGAGAGATCTTTTTTTTCAATTTAGAAATTGGAGAAATATTCGCAAGGAATACTCGTGACACTTGAACTCGCTAATTCTTCACGTAGGAACAATATATCGTACACGTTCGTACAGTTTGAAATGAAGAGATTGAAGGTGCAAACGATTTTAGGAACATTGTCTATTTCGAACATTGCAACGGATTATGGTGCTTAAGGTCTGGTAGATGTAGGAGACTTGGTGGAATTAAGCGTGGTGGGATACATATTCCCCAAGACTGTAGGATCCAACAAGGACTATCAACTTGGGTCTAATACCTCGGGGTAATTGACTCGGATCTCATGGCGCCAGAGCAACTCGTCTCATATCTCATGGTGTCTGTATACCTCGACACGGATCACGTGGCGCCAAGCTTGCTTGGTACTCGACTCGAGCCTCAAGCGATAAGATTTCTCGATTCGAGCCTATACGACGATTTATTATTAAACTCCAATTAATTCGATTCAATTTTTGGCGAGATTCTCGTCAGCCAGGTTCTTTCTTTCTATTTTTCGGAAACGTTCTACGTCGGTTCGATCTTCTTCTTCTTCTCTCGAGTCTCTCATCGTTCATCGAGTCTTCAAGAATTCAAGGTTCTTTGTATTATTGACTCGTTCCTCGACGGCCAGTTCCTCAAAAGTTATCCTCTTTTCTCAGCGTCTTGGATCCTCGTCATCGTCGAGGTTTTGCCGTTAACAATTCTTTGTATTGAATTTGTGGAGTCCGGTCTCGTTTCGCGAAACCGGAATTTCCAGTGCCGAGTTCTATGAGTTTCTGAGCATTGTGCCTGTTTGCTTTTCCATCGTGCGTGTCCACAATCGTCGTACACGCAACTCTTTAAGCGTATCTCATCGTTTGTCAGACTTTCCCCCTTCTCCGCAAGAGAATTCTATCATTTCTTCTCCCGTCTTTCTGGAACGTAACGTTCTCCTCTTGTAACGATTCAACTCGTTTCCGTTCTACCTACGCATACGCGAGGAGGAAAAAGTATAAAGAGTGGGTGTTGACGATTTGTACAATCCTTCGATGATCTGTTCAATTAATGGAAAAAAAAAACATTAATTAACAAAGTTAACAAAGTTCTGGTCGATGATGTAAGATATTTTTATATAAATCAAAAAGTGATTCTTCGTCGCGTTACAAACTCGATAACAAATTGTTATCGAATTGTCGAGATCACCGGAATCGAATGAGTATTTTCGAGGATCTGAAGGTTTAAAGTGGCAGGTTTCTTATAAGAAGTCGCGCGAGAGTGGGCGTTATTTGATGCAATTTCCATCATAAAGTGTCATGAAGCGAGGATTTTTCTATCGTAAGTAAGATGTAGAGGATATCCCTTTCCTTTCAGGTATTATTCCATCTGATAAAGAAAAGATTCAAACAAGAAAAGAACAAAAGAACTTTTCACAGCCACTGTCTTTTTCTATCATCCATGTAGATTCAATAATAATACTTCGAATCGATGGTGATTTTTTGGACTGAGGATTATACCAAACGTATACTTCACATCGAAGCCTGATGTTTGCTAATTTCAAATCAATTGCAAGCTAATGATACTCTCGATCGAT
Organism: Apis laboriosa; assembly: GCF_014066325.1. NCBI lineage: Eukaryota > Metazoa > Arthropoda > Insecta > Hymenoptera > Apidae > Apis > Apis laboriosa. The sequence goes on from NW_025223180.1 coordinate 6,148,990, forward strand.
ATTCGAAGTTCGGCCGATCTCTGCTGGGAAACGCGCGCAAGTTATTCGGCCTTATAACCGATACTGGGAACGAAAGGGGTAACGACACGTTTAGAACCTTTCGCTTCTAATTTTATCGTCGAGCACGTATCGGTGGCTGATTCGTGTCTGCATTGCTCGTCCACTCGCGTATTTAAGAGCGTTGATCGTTGATCGCACGGCTGCATACAGATACATGCCTCTTCCAGCATACGCGAACGTACGTACAATTCGAATTCGTAAAAACGCGACATCGACACCGCTCCTCGTGAATCTTCCATTGTAAATCTTTGTCGCAGAATTGCAAATCTCTGACAACGAATTTAACGTCGATTAACGATTCGCACGGATTGGACATGGATATCGATCGATATCTGTGGCCCGTGACACGAACAATACTGCACGATTTTTGGCGAAATCGCGGCGGGTTGGATATTGTTGGACATGTTTCCGTTCGAGTGAGATAGTATCTACGAATATAACCACTTAGCTGAATTACCGGCACGCGTGCGTGTCCCACGCGGAAAAATCTACTCGCCATTCACAGGCCAGATGCTCTCACGTGGCGTACAAATAAGCGGATGGAGAGAGGAGTTGGTGGTGAGGGGCAGGGGAATCGTGTTGCGTGTGGCTAAATATATGTATCCATGTATTGTGGTATGACGGAACAAATGTTTTTAAATCTCGCCACCTCCCCGCGAAAAATATCTTTAAATAAAGGCTCGACTGTATTCCGTGTATACATTGGGAAAGATTATTTTGTGTGACGATTTGCACGATTTTGGTTCGAGTTTGAGGTTGATCGTAATTTGAAAAGGAAAAAAATTAATCTTCTGCGCGATGCAATTCCTTCGTTGTGCAACGATAAACGACATCGTCGCTTGATTAATTTCGTCCTCGATTTTTATGGCAGTCGAGGGGAAAAAAGGAAAAAAAGAAAAAGAAAAGGAAAAATGCGATTGAACCGCACAACTCTCCGAGCCTGAGGAAAATTTGATTTCGCAATCGATATTACGCGAGCCGTGGTAATAACGTGGTACAATCGTAATTCCTCGGGATCTTCCATTTACGATAACTCTTCCACCCGACAATTTTATCGCGGTGTCTATTCTCTTCGCAAGGAAACCACATATCGCGTATCCATTATCTCTTATTAACGCCTGTGTCCTATCGTATTCTTTGGTAACCTACGAGTCGCTCGGTTTTGCAACCTTTATATTTACGATTAAACTCCGCTCCGTAAACTTGTAGCTCCTAAAAAAAAATCTTATCTTCGTATACCTCGTATACTGTTTGACATAATATAAAAATTGCGCGACAAACATAGAATTCTATGCTCCCCTATCACCGTCTCTTTTAAAAACTTCTCCCGTGAAAGGAAGGCAAGAAAAATCGATCCTAAATCTCTCTCTCTCTCTCTCTCTCTCTCTCTCGACGATGAATACCAAAGTTGCGTAACAAACGCAATTTACGCGTAACAGGGCGCCGAATCGTCAAACGATCGCCACCCACGTCCAACGTTCCGTGACGATCTCATTAACGCGAGATTAATCGTTATATATCCAGATTGTTACAAGCCCTCCCACCCAGTTGATAATAATAAATTTCCCTTTACCGACGAAAGAGGCACGGTATTATCGCCACGGTCCGCCTTATTAACGCTCGCTTCGCGTTGGAGGAGGCGGCGGAGTGGCGGCGGCAGGCGACGAGGTCGCTCGCCACGGCTGCTCGCTGATTTATTCGCGATCTGTTATTTGTCAAAGCTGTTGGTGAAGATTATTACGAGAGGAGGGTGTTCGCCTCCGACCATTAACGCCGGGGGGGGGAGGGGGGGAAGGGGGAGATACGCGAGGATTCGGCCGGATGGCATCGACCTCAACGCTCGTGCGTCATCATCGCTCGCGTTCCTTCCCCTGCGCGGAACACGCGGTATTACGTTCCTCGGCTTCTTAAATAGACGCGCGATAAATTCAGCCCCCGTCGAACTGGCCGCTCGTGGCCGAGTCGAGATTGTTTCGCGCGAGGCGAGGAATGCTCGTAGGCCACGCATCGCTGTCGGACGTGAAGAGTCGCGGTGAATGCCCATTAGGAGCCGCCATTTCTCGCTCCCCCCGGGTTGAGAGAAAAACACAGAGTGAAACTCTTGTGAAAGCCCAGGATCGAGGATATTTAGATAGGTAGGACGTAGCTCTTGGGTTATAAGGGTTTTCTTGTGTAGTTGGGGTATTCATAGTTGGGAAAATGAAAATGAAAATGGTAAAATTCGTTTTATCGAAGGTCGTTTAACGTTCGAAATGAAACGTACTTCGTTCTAAGAGTGGAGAACAATTCTTTCTCGCTCGATGGACACTGCGTTTTCAGGATGACTATTAATGGACTCTCTTGCACTCTATTTGAGAATGAAACTTTCAAGAGTGTTTCTCATTAGAGGAAACTGTAAAATTCTCGCGAATGAAAGTGAAATGAATATTAGATACTCTTATTTTTTTTAAGTAAAATTATCGATTTGCTTGTTGGCTCTTGGATATTTCCCCATTCCAATTTGAATGTAAAACTCTCGAGAGTATTTTTCTAACTAATGGAATCTGCATTGAGAGCCGCTATACGAGAGTAGTAATCATTTTTATCTAGCGAGAGATATTCTGGAAAATTTTAGCGAGTCTCGCTAAAATAAAATATCGATGAATATTCGTTAGATACGTTCGAAGCAAAGGATTGGACGCGAACGGAAGTTTGTGGAAGATGGCACTCCTCCTTCTTTTTTCCTCGATAATATATTATCGCGTAGAAGGAGGCGACATTTTTCAAAAATCTTATTCCATTTTTCGAGCGTTGAATGGACGAGCGACCTTTCGAGTTCCATGCGGTTTGACGTTGATGGGAAACGTATCGACGATGGAAATATATTTTCCTGCCTTTGAGGTGGAATATATATATATATATATATAAATGTTCCCTGTAGCCGAAATGTCACACATCCTCGAATGATTTTTTTCGCTCGTTAGGGAGCCGCTTTCGAAAAATCCAAGATACCGTTGCTTTCTTCGATTTTCTTCCTTTTATACGCGTCCCTTCCACGTGTCGTGGGATCAATGAATTTACTTTGGAATACACATTTTTAGATGAAATGAAAAGAAAAATCCATTCGAAAAGGATACGTAAAAATTTTGAAAGCAACTCTGTCAGATTTATCTCCGTCCGTAAAATATCTCGTCGAAATTAAATCGATATAAATCGATAAAGTATAATAATAATATAAAGAGCATCTTGCGAAAAAATGAGAAAGAAAATGGACGAAAAGAAAAATAAATTAATTCCCAAGTTTGACAATCCATCTGCGAAGGATCAAAAGGAGACCGCGTTTCGAAGAAAATATTCGAAGATCAGAACAATTGTTGAATATTTAGACAAGACTAATGCGGCTTGTAAAAATCTTATATATCGCGAGCAAGTAGAGTTTTCAAGCAAGGAAGAAGGGGTCGTTGTTGTTCCGGCCTATCACCTGCGCTTCAATTATTGCACGCCCCTCCCGGCAAACGTTTAATCTTTCAACGCGAGACGCTTGATAAATTCATTTCAAGCATGCCCTGAATATGCAGTAACCTGACTACGATTTGAATATTTTAACGCAGCCTCGGGAGTAATATGTAAGTTGCCACTTGGCGTCGAGGAATCTTTGCTCGCATCCAAACCTTCTCGATATCGAGAATATTAAACAAAGATTCGATCATGGCCGATTCGATAAGAAAGAGAGAGAGAGAGAGAGAGAGAGAGGCGATAAGATTCGAGAATCCGTCGTTCGATAGATCGTCGACGAAACGTTGTGGCAAGGGCTCGGCGCATTCTTTGACGCGTTTCCAGCTTTATTCGCTCTGGTTAGCCTCGGGCCGCGAGATATATGGACACCACTCGACGCTCTTATTCGCGGATATGTGCTACGTTCTGGGATGGATGGCTCGTGTTAGCCTTGAACCAGTATGCCACACCAGTTTTCACGTATTCCCGCGTACGTATGGCTGTCGAGGGCCCTCTTCTCTGACTGCATAACTATTTTTTGACGTACGTAGCTGGATGTCGATGAAGTCACGCGTATATTTGACGCCAGGTGGTTCGCGATTCGTGATCAATCTCGTACGTGCGACGTGTAACGATTTTCGTAGATACCCCTCCAACCGACGAATCCAACGAGTCGAGAGAAATCTGTCACGAGCGACATGTCGACATTGAATAAAAATTTATTCGAACGCCAATATAGAAAACATTTCCGCAACCACTTTAAACCACTCTCTCTCTCTCTCTCTCTCTCTCTTTTTAGAAAAGTTGCAAATTTCTCGAGGTGTCGAAACACGAAGCATCGGTTAATTTACACGGCAAATTTGCACGAATTCTTGTAAAAAAATTTCGCAATAAACCGGAACGGAAATCACATTCTTGAAAAACTCGTGCAAACACGAGCGGATCGATGAGTCAAAATCTATTTAAGTCGATGAATCCTCTCTGTTAAATACTTATTATACGTTGAACAGTTACGCGCAGCAAAATCGATGCGATAACAATTCAAAATGTTTTCCTCTCGTTGGATCGCGATATACTCGCTCGGTGAAATTATTCGAGGAGCAAGGAAAAATGTCTCTCCCTCTCCCTCCTTCTCTCCCTCTCTCTCTCTCTCTCTCTCTCTCTCTCTCTCTCGCGCGTTGAGACGACGTAATACGGAACACGAGCAAGTTGGATAGCTTGTTCCTCTGGCAAATAATCCGGTAATACCTTTTCCCTCCGGCGAGGTTCTTTTCGAACAGCTTGGTACACGGCCACGGTAAAAGTTCGTTCTCGCGGGCTACACGTCTTGCGAGTAATTCAAAAGGCCCGACGCTCTTTGTCTCCGCGCTCACTTTTTGCCCCGTAACTCCGCCCTCTGTTGACGAAAGTATGAATATATTACGCGCCTCTCCGCTTGGATTTACGAACACCGTGTGTAATTAATTCCGGACACAAGCGCTCGGGGCTAATAACGAGAAAGCCCCGGTGAAATCGCCTCGTCGTTTAAAGGAAAAAATCGCCCAAGATTAACCCGTTCGAACGTTCGTTTTCGCGATCTATATACATCAATACAATGCGATGCGTCGTTACAATATATATCGTTACCGCGCGTGACGAAAATTCTTCGCACTCGAGGTGGACGGACCTCTCTCATCAGGGGATGCGCTGTCGAAGAAGGGAGGGAGAGCTCTCCTATTCTCGATAAAAGGGATTAACGGGAAATCGATGCAGATTCGGTTCTCCTCCCCTCTTTCTTGGAACAATGCGTTTCCTTCTTCCTATCCCCGTCTTCGTCCCCCGGCAAAGTTTCATCTACGAGATGACGCACTTATCGATGGCTGCCCCCTCGATCGGTAATTATCCGCGAGCTCTTCTTGAAAAGGAAGAAATTTCCATGAAAATGCGACTCTCCTTCTCCGCTCTTCAAGTATAATCTTCGACGTGATATTACGCACAACATTCATAGAGAAGACTGATAATACTTGTACTTTTCTGTGACATAATATCGAGACACGCGTCTGGGAGGATATAATCGTATCCGATTCGAAACTTTTTCCAACGTTTGGATAAAAATATCGCGGTGGATTTATATTTCATGCGGAATAAGGAGGATAACAACGAGACTCCCCTTCTCCCTCTCTCTCTCTCTCTCTCTCTCTCTCTCTTTCGAGTCGATTTGACAATCGATATTTTGTCGCAAATATATCGTCTAAGCGGTTTGCAACGAGCACTCGAACCGCGCGGATTAGGTCGGATGAGTTCGAAATCCGGATTTAGGATAAGGACCTTTCCACGCGCCACGGATCTATCCAACATTAAACCCACCGACACGGTTCCTAACCCGCTCCTAGCTGCCTCGTTCCGCGGTGTATCGTACAACAACGAACGGCCATCGTTTTATGGATCCAAGCCGATGAGTTTATTTCGACTGCTCCTCGTTCCGGCAACTTGTTGAGGATCGTTCGTTTATCCTGGTGTGCCAGCCTTAACTTTTCCAACGTCGACGTTAATTGGTCTTTCGCGATTGTAAATCGCCGCCCACTTTAAAGAGGATACATTCTTGGCTTCGTTCCGTTTAAAATTTTCCGTTTAACCGAGGCTTAACCGACTAATCTCGCGATAACGGGTATAGACTCGTAATAGTTCTCACGATTTGCGAAGTGAGAGAGCTTGACATTTACGAGTAAACATAATGTATATATATCTCGATTCGCAGTTTTGTGCAGCCCCCGATCATGTGCACACATCTCTTCGTCGTGGTTTGTGTATTTCCAGATGACGCATTTTAATCGCGCAAAACTCACGGCCTTAGTTCGTGGCAGTTCGCGTTTAAAACAAATATTGATTTTTCCAACTTGTTGCAAATACCATTTCTGTAAACACGACCAAGTCGGAAAGTCGCGCTAATCCGTTCCTAGTTTGTCTTAGCCTTTATTAAAATTCGATCTAAAAACGACTCTGCTATGTTTATTAGGATCGATTAGCGCGATTCGATACAACTTTTGTCGCAGTCGGCTAAGGATGAGTGGGCGAGAGAGGGAGAGAGTTTTGCATTTAGCGCGTCGAGGTTGACTCGATAGACCGGTCCTATTCGCGATAAGGTAGCTAATGTCAGCCCTGAAATACGTAACCACTTTCAGATAAGCTTCGGTGTATCAATAGCGAGCACGACAACCTCTATTATCGTTATGTAGCAGAAAGCTAGTTTCTGGAGTGAGCATTGTTAACCGAAGAAACGAACACCAAATAGATAGGGCAACGTTTTCCTCGTCGAATCCCGCCATTCTCGTTACTCTATTTAACTTCTCTCTTCGAGATGACCTCGTCCTCGAGTTCCAAAAGGAGAGATGGTAAGGGCTGTTTGTCCCTTCCCTTGCATTTCATTCCAAGTTTCTTCTTCGAATCTTTGAACGTGCGGTCTATAGATGAAAAACCGTGGTAATTAGGGGGGAGTTTTTTTTCGAGAGCGCGACATTTTTATTGAAACGGTGTATCGAAACTTTTAATGGAACTAACTTTTTGATCGAAGAGAAATATGGCGGGTATATATATATATATTTTCCTGGTGGTGGTGTCGAATCGTTACGCTCGTTGAGGATTGTGTGTGCATATGATGTATATCGGTTACGTATATAAATTGTTTATATACGTCTTCCGACTGGGATTCAATCTTTTGGAACTTCATCGTTGGCAAAGAAACGAAACTACCACCACTATTACTACTACCGTCTTGCTCGGCTATAAATCCGCGTACTCGAGCCACGATATAAAACGCAAACGTGATCACAATCGCGCCACACACTCACACGCGAAGGCCTGTGTAGCGAATAAGTTGCAAAGTGGTGTGAGCGTTCGTGGTCCGATTCGAGTCACGCGTCCGCATCACAGATTTAAAAGTTCGCCGTTGTTGCAGGCGGGATTAAATTGGATATGAATGATGTATCCCGAATGATGCACGTAGAAATCTCTATAACGCGATTTCTTCGATTAAAGCGTTAAATATTGATTAGCGGGAGGGGAATATTATATCGATTTTTTCGATTCTCTCCAACTCTTCTCCCGCTTTCGAAAACAACGGTGGAGTGGACTAAACAATCATCCATCATCCGTTGCAGCTTTCCTCTCTGCAGTATTATCCCCCTCCTTCCTCCCCAGAGAATGAACATTGGAACTTGTACGAATTTCGACGTTCGAAAGAATTATCCGAGAGAGTTCCAATAAAGAGGGGAATGCAAAGAATTGGGATGGGGAGAGATAGACAGGAAAAGGAAAAAGGTCCATCCGCGCCTAAAGATCTATATCATATATAGGTGGTAATCACTTGGATCGACAGAAACCCCTATTACGCCCGTGTACAAGTTCAAAGGATCCTTTATCGCGTTTCCGTGGCACCGTGGTAACCAGCCGTTGGAAATCGACTTCTTCTCGCAACGTGTGCACCCATACAGCGGGCGACGATTAAGGTCAGCCAGCGCGCTCGTCTGTACGAGCGTCGAAACGATCTCCCCTTGCAGGAGTCTCGATGGAATTAGGGGAAACCGGGATAAAGACGATGGTTTTGCCGGTGGTCGAGAAGCTTGGCTGCTGCCCTCTCTCTCTCTCTCTCTCTCTGAAAGTTTAGAAGGCGCCCACCGTCGTTCCGCGACTGGTTAGGACAATGAGGAGAAAATTCCGTGGCTCCGATTCCGTGTGGCTCTCGGGGTGCACGGGTTAAATCGACGGTGCGCCCTCTGTTTTAAATGGTAATGAGCAACGCGGCAAAGAACGCCAAGCTTTTTCCTTTCCTTTCTCTCGCCCCTTTTTTTCTTCCTTCCTCTCTTTCTTTTTTCCCTCTGCAAAGAGGTGAACATTTTTGAAACGAATGACGCGCGAGCTAGGTCAAAAACGAGCGGAATGGCCGAGAGTCGAGGGGAGGGAGATTAAAGGGGAATTCGAATATTTGAGCCTGGTATCGATGCGTCGAAGGATAAAATTGGGGAGGGGAGGAATGTTTTTTTAAAAGAAGAGCGCGAAACAAATTTTTTCCCAACTTTTTCCAAGAAATTGAATCTCTTAATTTTCAGGGTTTTCATTCGTAACATTTTTAGGATATTTGTCTGCTCGTACCACGATTCGTATATCACGATTCGATATCAAATATTGTATTTTATTTCGTTCTTTGATAAAAAACGATTATTTCCGTTCCCCCCTCGACGAAATAAAGCCCGCTTTTGAATTTTCCCTCGCGCACACAAGAGGTAGTCTTACGATGAAAGTTTCCCTGGGAATTAGAGGACACCGCAGCTTTTGGTCCCGCGCTTCCACCCTTTCGAAAGTTGGCTTCGTGGTCGCATTTGCATGACTCCAGCCGGGAGAGAGAGTTTAAAACCAGTGATGGTGCAAGGAAATATCGAGTTAAAAATAGTCGGCCATCGAGGCTTTCCCGAATTTAATTTCTTCTTTGTTTCGAAATTCGAACAATCGCTGGCAGAATCGTGGAGGACGAGGATCAAAGAACCACGTGTCCGTTGTGAAAACAAGCTGGGCGCCTTGTTAATAAATATGACGGATCGCGGTTGAATCCTCTCTTTCTTCCTTTCCCTTTGCTTCTTTGCGCTATCCTCGCGTCGGTTGTTTGAACCAACGTTGTTAAGAAACCACTCAACTTGTTAAGTGTCGAGGCTTCGATCCGCGTCGAAGAAACGCGAACGCTTTAATCGATAACACTCGATCGATTTATGAAGTTCGGTGATTTATCCGCTTCTTAGATCTTCTTTCAAATCATCCCCCATTCACGGTGGAAGATGTACGGCCGTCCCTCTTCGTTTCGAGACGGCAACCTCGATGATTAAAGACTTGGGAGAAATTACGAGGCATCCAGTTGTCACGGTTTTCTTCTCGCGGATCTGGCGTCGATGTGTGTGTGCGTATGCCTTTGATCCTCCATTCTATCATTTTCCAAAGTTAACCTACCAGTTGCGTTTATATCAGTCACGGGGCGGAGAGGAAGACGAAGGAAAGCCGAAGGTGAGGTACGTGAGGTAGGTCAAACTCGTGGCACCGCGTGGCGCGGAATAGAAATGAGGGAGGAGCGTGAAAGCTGAAGATCTTTCGTGCACCGATTACTTACTACCCCCCTTTTTTTTTTTTTTTTTTTTTTTTTTTTACCATCCTCGAGACCATTGTGAGAGATTTCTTCTAAAAGCTGGTTCAATTTTCCCGGAGAAAAATGGGGAGCTTTCCTCCAATGGACTCCTTTAATTCAGCTTTTCGTTAATCAAACGACGCATAATCGTTATCTTTTCCTTTCCTTTTGAGGAAATGTTACGCGTTATTATATATATCGTTCGAGAGATCGAGAGTGTTAAAATTATTCTTGGATGTTTCCTCCTAATAGCCGGACAGAAGCGCGTCTCGACGTCTCGGGGTAATTTGTCGCCGATATTTATATCTAGGCGAGAAAAATACGAGAGAACGTCGGCCACGACGAGGTAGGTCAGTCACAGAAGAGATCCCCTTCCCGGTCGGATGACGAACAAAGGAACGAATATCCCAAAGAAAAAAAAAAAAAAAAAATACTCGTAATATTTCGTAATATTCTCTTTCTCGTATTTCTCTTTTCCTTTCCGAAATCTTTTTTTTTTCTCTCTATTCGTCGCATCTGTCTTCACCTCGTAACCGACCGTTCGACAATTCCCTCTTGTCTCTCTCTGTTGGCGAGATGCTCCGTTTCGTCAACCGTTTCCCGCCAATTGTGAAAATTTGAAAAGTCTAATCTTCAGCCTCTCCGTTTCTCCACGTCCAACTCGACCAAACGCTCGCACTCGTCGATGGCAAATTTCTTCCCTACCCTCTTTTCCTCCCTCCTGTTGAAATTTCCCTCGAGAAATAAAAAAGAGAACGGAGAAAAAGCCCCCCTTCCCTCTCTCGTCCATTTTCCGCGCGTGCTTACTCGTAATAGAAACAGAAAGAACGAGAGAATGAGAGGGAAGCACAGGTAGACGCGTACTCGAGTCGAGTCGCGTTCGATCTAAGCGAGTTCTAATCGAGCGAACGAAACGGCGCGGCACCGATTGTTTGACAACACGCGCGATTGGAGGGGAGACGTATTTGGTTTGGCTTTCGGTTCGTCCTTTCGATTCGACGTCTCGCCAGTCGCGCAAACGTGTCGCAACGCTTATTACGTCGCTTCCATCGCTGGCCTCGTCGCTTCTTCCGGAAGTAGCGTAATACGTGCATCCACGTCGATTGCGTATATGCAACGAGCACGTGGGGAAATATCTATCTATGGTGTGCCTCGAGCGGAATGGCTCTCCTCTCCACTCTCGGTTGACGTCGCGATTCTGACGCTTCATCGCTTTTTCACGCGGCTTTCAAGGAACGGGATCGGGATTCCTGGGGCCCCGTGGAATCAAGGAAGATTTTCTAATAATAAGAAAAGGCTCGCCGGAGGGCATCGATCGACCGGCCAGGTCTCCACGAAAAGCCCAACGTCTTATTTAATTCATCGGCTCTCCGAGAGGCTTAACGCGATTAATCTTGGGTCATTTATGTAAACTCGATGGATAAGGTGGAGGGAGAAGAGGAGAGTGGAGATATCGAATCGGGAATAAGCTTCTCTAGGAGTTGGAACGGAGCGATGTTTTCTCTTGGTGGATTTCCTTTCGTGTAAATTGTAAAGTGTGCGAGAAACACGGTGTCATTTCACAGCGTACCAACGCTCGTGAATTCTTTATAGAGAAGTCTCAGAAGATGTATCCGGAGGCGAGGATTCGAGCTCGTTCCTTTAACCGTTTCCGCCAATATTTCATCTCGATCTCTCCTTCCTTCGTATTTCTTCAACGGATCGTGAGTGGCGCGGACAATTTTAATCCCTTGTAAATAGAATTTAACAACGGTGAAATTCAATTTAACGCGATTTTACCGATTTCACCTCGAAATTCCGGGATCCAACTGTTACCGGTATGTCTCGAATCGTGCGACCTAATCCCAACAATCCCAAATGGCGGCGTCTAATCCGGACTACCACTCACGTCTCGCCGACCTGAGACGGTATAACTTCTGAAATAGGGTTCGTACGCTACGACTACCACTCGCGTCGCCTCTTCGACAACCGCGTTAACAATCCCAAATCATTCTTTCATCTTCTCCTTATTCGATCTCGAAGATTATTAGCCCGCGAAACGAGACCTCTATATTTTCTCTTTCTCAATTCGAACAAGTAGCCGAAGATAAAAGAGTACACGTGTTCCTTGATCTTGCCCAGTATTCAAACAAGACTTTCATTAAAGTCTCCTTTCTTCCTTTGACCGAAGCCCTCTCCTTCCTTATATCTTTCGCTCTGATCGTCCATCATTCCGATCACTCTCCCGATGTTCCACGGATCGAACGGATCGCTCTTTATCAATCATTCCTAAAATCCTGGTTCCAAAATTTTATTAAACGATTTTATCCACGATTTTATCCTTTATGGAGGGGATTCCATTAGCGTATCCGTCCAATGGACACCGTTGTTCCCGAGGCAACGAAATACCGTTTCGAGCAAAAGGAACAAAAGGAACGGGTCGAGGGGAGATTACCTATATTCTTATCACGATTCCTCCCTCCTTCCTCGTGTCGTTTAAGGCGAGAAGGAAAGGAGAGGGGGAGCGCGGAGATAAAGAGAGGCAGGGCGGCCTTTGTCGAAGATCGACGGAACGGGGCCTTATTGAATTTACACCGGCTGCTATATACGCCGGAGATGTGCGACAAAAGATCTGGTATTTCGAATCGTACAAAGGGGCGTTACTTTCTTCTCGCCCCGGATGGAAACGCCGGATAATTAAGTCCGAGTTGTGGATGCGTGCATTTCTCGAAAAGCAAACACGCCGCGTTACAACTCGCCACCTATTACAACCATCCCGCGATCCAACGAATCGTCCATTACTCGCCTCCGTTGTACGATGTTTGTTTGCCGAGCCACGTCTCTCCAAATATTCGCTGTATCTCCGAATTGGATTCGATTAACTTCTTCGACTTCGAACGAGACGAGTTGTTTCGCGAGCTCCTTCGCTCCACGTGTTCGAATTAGAAACGCGAGTCGTAACTATATATATATATATATATAGTTTTTATTTCAAGTTCTGAGAAAAATAATAGTCGATAAATTTGTTACGCTCGTCCTCGTACGAAAGAAAAATAGGCGCGTGTCGCGATGTGTGTGCAATTAGTAGCGTCTCTTTTGTGCTTTTTTTATTTTTCCTTTAAATTACGCGTACACCTTACGTAACAGAAAATGAAGTAAGGAAAGAAACGGGATAAAAACGATGTACTGTAAATTGGAAACGTTCGTAATTGGATAACGCAAATAATCAAGATGTTATTTTTATACGCGATACAGATACTTCACAAGCAAGCGAGTTTACATTCTAAAAAATTTTTAGAAAAATTTCAGTTTCAAATTTCAAAGTAGTGCAATTTATTGTTCGCCTATAAATTCTCCGTTCACGGTTCATACCTTCATAAACGTTTGGAAAGGGCGACGACAATTTCCCCCCGTTCCAATTTTCAATTAGCGTAATTTGTCAACCCCAAAGGTGATTACGCTAATTTCGGTCAACGCTATACAAACGTTTAACTTACTCGTCCCAGGAGCCACGGCGAATAGTTGTTCCCTCTTTCGCAATTGTGTCACGTCCTCCTGCTATCCCCAAATACAATATCGACGATGACCATTCAAATGACCACCAACCCCTTTCGCATCTCCTCATACTTTTCCATTTTCCTTTCTATCTCTCTCCGATCAATTGCTCTTCGATCAAATCGATATTCAACGGAGAAAGAAGCGAATGGACGCGCGTTATTTTCCACCGCTATTCGGACCTTCGATAAAACGAGGAGGGAGGGGGAAATGGATCGCGACTGAGTCATCCTTCTCGCCTCGAAATTGATGACATCACGATTCCAAGTTGTTTGGTCGCGCCACGTGTATCGGCGGGATAGTTTTTCCGTTTAGAAGAGAATTTCCCCTTCCTAAACGACAAACGTTTACGATTCCGTGAGTCGACTCGCCGTATCTCTCTCTCTTTCTCTCTCTCTCTCGTTCGCCTCGAATCGAGGTATTCCTCGCGAAAGAAGTTAAAAGTTGCAAAAGTGGGTTTGGCATCACGCCATGCCGCGTCATCGCTAGTATCGTTGGAGTTTACCGGCTATCGCTACAGGTAAAACGTCCACCTGATTCGAAAACGTTTTCAATTATCGATTCGGTTTAGAAGCGAGCGTTTCATTCAGTGTTACACAGTGGCTCGAGATAGGTGGAAGACGAAGTGTTGGAACGGGTCGATTCTCGGTTTAATGAGATTTGACGGTATTTCTATATCTTTTTTTTATCTTTCTCCCATCTTTGAAGATCGTCAGAGGGAAATGTAAAAAAGATACGATAGGTCGTAATACGGAAGCGCATTGTGATGGCAGTAAATATGAAAAGTTGATAAAGTGATAAAAAAATGACCCGGTTTCAGTTCGAACGAGGGGAACAAGTTGTTGAGATTTTCACCGAGTTGCGTCGTTGCATTATTTCCCATCTGTTCCCATCTCTACACCGCAACGATTTTTACGTGACGCAGGGATCGAGAAAATATTATTGGTTCAGCCCATTTTTCAAACGTTACGGTGGAGAGGTTTGTTTTAACACGTGGAAACAATTTTCTCGGATTAATCGCGAATTATGTTACACATTGTGTATCATTGAACACGATACTGTCCAAACATTCGTGCTTTGGTCTCAAACAAATCGTGTTATGGGATCGGCAAGGTCTCGAGTCGGTATTGAGAATTTCAATGGAAAACAGGATCGTTATATTTTTATTAGAACGTATATTAGAAGCTCTCCAACTCTCTCGCCTCGATGTTTGTTGTTCCTTCGAAGAGTTATGGCTATTAAAATTATCAAATGTTTGTACACACGAGAGTACGCCCAATTATCGCGCAATTTTAGCGTCCCACTCGCTCGTTTCCCCTCCTTTCCCTCACTTTTTCTACCCACTTAGTTAGTTATCGCGCAAATCGAATCAATCGAATCTTTCATAAACCAAGTGTCGAGCATGTTTCGCTATTGAAATTTCTGTATTCGTAAAGTTTCTGGAGATGGTGCGAGCCTTCGATTCGAAACTTCCAATTTCCATATCGCGATATTTTCTCGAATATTCGCCGTTTATCCGTTCGAAGCTTAAACCTTAATCCTTCTTCAATCCTGTTCTATTCTAAGTCGATGCATAACGATAAATTTCCTGACCATTTTACACGCGGCTGAGTGGCAGACAACCAGGTGAAGAGTGATTGCCGCTGCTTTTTTCGCACTCTTGTTTCACACTCTTATTTCAGATACGCGCGGAGTAAGATGTGTACGAAAAATGTCGGATTTGAATTTGAGATATGGCTGGAGGGAATATTTCACGTGCAACCCCCGACCATTTTTACGTGACGTGTATAACGGATCGTGCATCCCTTTATTATTTCGCATCGGATGGAATTTATTTCGAAGATATATACGTATAGTTTCTCTTTTTTTTTTTTTCAGTTCGATAACTGTTCGAAATTGTGGAAAAATTGGATACAGAAGAATGTACGAAATTTTCGTGTAGAAAAAGAGACAAGGAATAGAAGGATTACAAATTTTCAAATCTTTATAAATAGATAGAATCCATTTCGTTAGAAGAATATAAAATTCAAAGTTGCATCCTTCCATCGAATCTTACTCGAATATTTCTTTAAAGATATAGACCTACTTGTTGACGAATTGCAAATTCTTCTGGCGAACTCGATAACTATATACATACAACGTGATATAAATAGACATGCAATTTATAGCAACGATGCCCGGTTGAAATTCAAGTGTGCGAGTAGGGATGGGCGAAGAGTCGTAAATAACCTTGTCATCGCATATTCCGTGCAACAATGCTATCGGCATCTTTTCAATAACGTATCTGTGACATTTGTGAAAAAATTGTGTTCTCTGTTCACAGGAAGTGCTGCACACGATCAGCGCGCCCAGCGGCCAAGTACAACGCATCGTTATTTTCAAGAAGAACGGCGTTCAAGCGATGGTGGAATATCCTTTTGCAATACGCGTCCTTGGTCCAATCCGATGAATCATTGCGCGTTTCGTCGTCAAGCTTGGCGAAGCGCGATAAAACGGGTTTAAAGCTCGAGAGGATCTCCGCTTTCGTGGCACACTTTCTTTCTTTCTTTCTTTCCTTTTTTTTTTAATCTAGAAAGGATCGTAGAGCGAAGTTTGTCGGTCACGTGCCAGCATTACAATACGATGAAGATTTATTGTAAGGAGAACTCGAGGGTTGGAACACGAGAACTCTTCCGGTAGTCGTGTCACTCGCTCTAATCCTTTGATACCTCGAGTCGAACCGAATTCGAGCAGCATATCGAATCTCGTTAAAGATTATCCTTGTTTTGGAAATCGATCTCAAGCGATATTAATATGGATCGAAAATTATATTTATATCGAATAATTATCATTCTCCGAAGATCTTTCGAATCATCATCCTTCGAAGATAACAATTTAAAATCGAAATTAAGAAATTGAGATTCGCGTTTGAAAGGTTGGAGATCCTCTTCCATAGATAGATGGAACATTTTCTCACGAAAATGTTTCGTTTTAGTGTCTGAACAAATATTTTTTCTTAACCGAATTGTTCGATGATCACGTTTGACTCGGTGGAATCGGCGACGAGAGCGAAGGAGACGCTTCACGGAGCGGACATATACTCCGGTTGCTGCACATTGAAGATCGATTTCGCCAAGGTGAGTGCCGTATAAAATCACCGTATAAAGAAAAATATTAATTCCCCGTCCCGTTTCTCGTGATATTCGCTCGCAGAAGCGGTTCTCCCTCGAAGATCAGGTTTATTAAGGGCACGTTGGACTATTTCACGGTGAAATGTAAATGAAAAGGGGCAAAAAAAAAGGAAGAAGAAGAAGAAGAAGAAAAAAAATAACCCTTTTCAGATTCACCGTTAATATTCATGAGAAAGAATCCGACTGAGAAATGCTTCCGCAAATAATGGAAACGTTCTAGATTCACGGTACCTTTACGTAACGGTGATAAAAGGGAGAGATACGGTGCACTTATGGTACCATAAAATTTCGAGGGAAATTTGCCGGTTTTTATTCATTTTAACGTGCTCGTTACATATTCCAATTATCCTCCGTACAACCTCCCCTCCCCCCCGCGTCGACGACATTCTTTTCAATATTTCATCCTAGTGTCTAATTAGCAAATCCGACAAATAGATCTCGAGAGCGTTATCATTCGCGTTTCTCGCCGCGGACGAGCTTAATGGAAACAGTATAACAGTATATCCGCATACTGTTATCCTTTCTTTATTATATCCATCTCTCGACCGACGAAGATATCGGGATCGAAACGGGATCCCGAGATAATTCATCGTGTAAAAATGTGAAAATGAAATGCTTTCCATCTCGTTAAATGCGCTTGAGAAAAAATTTATCATAAACGGGAAACACGTGTATAACAAATAATAAACGTAAATAACGTACATATTCGAATAATTTGTTGCACGAAAACAAAGATGATGTAACGAGACATCGAAACGTATTGACAGTCTACACCCACATTTTATATCAAATGCATATATCTATTTGTGAAAAGAGTCGCGTAATTCGTTTAAATAATAGTTCTAGACTTCTCTATTAAGTATACAGGAATATATATGTTAGTACACGATGAATCACTCCAATTTCATTACTCATTGTGCATATCTTTTTATACGATTCATTCAATTCAGTGAGAAAAATGATAGATTCGAGTTTATAGAGACGAAGAAAATAGCGAATTAAGAAATTATAATAGAGGGATAAATTATTTCCATTTAATCCTTGGCCCGTGCGTGTTGGCCGTAATTATTGCCGTAATTACAAATACCTCCCCTGTTGAAACAACGTTACGTCGCGCTTCCCTCTTACGGGTGTCCCTTCTATCGTGAAAAGGATCGCAGTGCAAACAGCGACTAGCTCTGCTCCGGAGAGAGTGAAAAGAAAATCACGCGCATTAACGTTAGGCCCGCGGCAATGAGGTCTTTCGTGTCGTTTGAAAGCAGGGGGTAAAAAGAGAGGGAGGGAGAAAAAAACGAAAGAAAGAAGGAAAGAAAGAAAGAGCGATTCCAGAGGAGACGAGATGCGAGCATGAAAGCCGCTCGCTCGCTCGCTCGCTCGCTCGCTCGTTCTCGCCTAACGAGTGATATTTTTTTTTTTTCTTCTTTGTTCGAATCGATCGAACACCCCTTTTCTCTCTATCGCATTCTTTCGACGTATCTCATTTATCATTCGTCACATCTTTTCTTTTTTAACTGGAGGGGAAATTAATAGTTGTTTTTCTAACGCGACGCGTTTAACGTTTCGAACAGCGTGTATTTTTCTATGCATTTTATTCGTTCGTTTCGTTCGCAATACGACACATGCTATATTGCCATATCCCTTTCGATTAACTTCCTTCGTCCAAACTTAGGAAAATACACGGCGTATTATTCTCTATATTTTCTAAGCAACGGGGTTTCGTTTCTGTACACAGTCCGTTATATCGATAATTATCGATAATTGCTCATTCCTCGCGTCGCTTTTTTAATAGTTAAATAGCAGGGTAATCTCTTCCGCTGTCCAAGAGAATGTACACAATGTACGCACGAGATTTCGCTCGCATGCCTTCGTGATTCACGAGGAATAACCTTTCGGCGTGCATTCTCGAATCGTGTTCGATGATTTCTCGCCATCCTGGCATCGAACCTCTCTCTCGTCTCTCTTCCAATATATCATCCTCGCACTGTCATATGATTCATCCGCGTTGCGCGTATTTCGCACTTACACAACGTCTCCTCGAGCACACGCGCATATTTGGCAGATCTTTCCATTGGCAATAGTTGCATAAAGGGGTGGGATCGGTGGGCCGCGCAAGCCCCGCCTCGAAATCCAATTTTGAACTTTGGGCCGTGGCTTCTAGGCTCTATTTTCATTATAGGCGAACCGCCGTTTTGGCAAATATCTTGCGTTGGCCAGAAAGGAACGTTCCCTTTTTAACGCTTAAGTGTCCCCGCAATCGGATTTCGTCGATCGGATACGATCGGATAAATCGCGCGGAACGCCGGTTTCGCATGCGTCGAGTTTAATAAAGGTCCGCGTAACGTTGAACGAGGGATTACGCGTCATACGCGGGATTAATTAATAAAGAGAAATTTCCTTTCGGGATCAGAACCGATCGATCGATCGAACGAACCCAGACACGCGAGATTTATATTTAATTCAATGCCTCGGTTAAATGGCAAAACGTATGAATGCATGTGTCGGAAACCGCGTATCCGTTACGGGATACTTAATCTGTTTCTCGATATATCGATATATCGCGATAAACTAGCGGTTTGCAGTTTGTTGCACGATTAAGTCTTGCCGAAAAATTCAACCAATTTTCACGATGACACTTAACCGTTTGAAAGAAAATATATTTAAGAAATTGTTATTTATTCGAGAATTTTTCTTCTTCTTCTTCTTCTTCTTCGAGAGAGAGAGAGAACGCGCGATATTTTATTTCAAACAATTTTCACGCGTTTCCTTGTTGTTCAATAAATATTTCCGAATGGATATCAGTGTAACTACTGTGTCATTTAATAAATTCGTCCTCTACAAGTTAAATTGTGAAATATCGCGAAAACTTTCGAACTGAAAAAAAAAAAAGAAAAAAAAAAAAAAATCCACAATTTTTCGAGCGAAACCCACGCGAGAGCGGAAAGAGGGATAGAAACATATCGGCCGATAAATTTTTCGAGGGCGAAAATTTAGTAAAAAAAAAAAAAAAAAAATCTATCGTTTTTTCGCTCGGATCTCGCAAATTCGGGTCCCTCCCCCTCGTAACGACGATCCTCTTTCGAACCGTCGATTATCGATAATGATACGCGATACGACGATGGATACAATCGTTTGCATTCGATAAATTTACACGCTCGCCTCCGCGAAGCTGAACGATAAGCGGACACGTAGCAACGCTTTGTCAATCTGTCACCGCTTCTTGCGATATTTTCCTCGAATGAAGTTGCTGCCCGCCCAACGATACACACACACATATGCGTATCACCTGCGTCGTTTCGATCGTATAAATACATCATTCTCTCTATTCCGTCTCTTTTCTGGTCTCGTCGACCAAGCTTTATATAAATTTTCGCTAAGAACGGCGGGAGAGAGAAAGGGGGGGGGGGGATTAAAAGGATGAAAAATCACCGCGATAACCAGCTCGATTACTTTGATAATCGGTACTCCTCGTGAAAAACGGGCGTGCAAAGTAGCCAATCTCCAAGTTTCTCGAAAGGCAATTACGGGAAATTTCATGCGAAACGAGCCACTCGATGGATCCGGGGAGAGGGAGGAGAATTCGTGGACGAGATTTTTTTTTCCCCCCCCTCCGTTGCTTGTTAGCTCGATCGAGGAGGGGGAAGGGCGAGGGGAGAGCTCGTCGTGTATCGAAACTTTATAACGAAACGCAATTGTTGGCGGCGGCCATTTTGCCGGATTAGGTTTAAGAGTAGGGAGAATTTGGTGGTAGTCGGAACAACTCGATTGGTGGATCGAGCACTCGATAAATAAAGGATTTGGACCGGGATCTCGAGTCGAATACAACTCCCATTCCCGTTCCCCGATTTATAGAGGCATAGAGTTGCTTTTGTTTCCGTATTTACGCTCGCGTTACTCGTTATATACAAACGTTATATTTTTATTCCGTAACTAAGGGAACGAATCCTCTCGATTGAAAGGTAGTACGAAATAACGAAATTTGTTTGTTCTTACCTGTTGTTCTGCCCTCGTGGGTTCGCCTCGTTTTATTCACCCCGAAAGGGGTTTACGCGAGTACACCCTTCTCTCCAACCAATCCAAGAGTCTTTCCAAGAGGAAGCGCGTTTCTGGACGCAGCTCTCTCCCATATCTATCGATTTCGCGTCGTCTATCGTCGTTTAACGTGTTAGTTGTGCAACCACGTTATTATAAACATTCGGTCCTCGCCGATAACCGAATCCCTCGCGTCGTTCTTCTCCATTTTGGCAGCCGCGTAGCCAATGATCGGGTTACCTCGGGTCCGGCCTAGCCTTCTCTAAAATTACACCTCACTTTGTACCCAATATTCGCATTAACCGAACGTTGACAATGAAAAACGATCTGGCAATTATTTCCTGCCCGTTTCCAACCGACGTTGCCTTCTCGTTGATCGTTTTATCGTTTTACCATTCCGACCACCCCTTCCTTTCGATCCTTATTGTTACCCGTAGAAAACACGAAAAACACTCTCTCTCTCTCTCTCTCTCTCTCTCTCTCTCTCTCTCTCTCTCTTGTGTCGTCCCGATACCGTCGCGCCGCTTGACGAGGGAAAATTAAGAGCGGCCGACCCGCTTGATTACCGGCTAATTAGAACGCGTTATCTGTGACGTTTTCGAAAACGGCGAGGAGGGGGCGAGTTCGCAGGCGAAAAAATTGTGAATATCAGGTGCGGGGCAACGTTTTGTTGGCCGATGGGCCGACCGTCGGCAGATTAAAAGGGACGCAAAGTAAACAGGAAATTAGTTTGGCATTCGACCGTGTATTCGATGTGTGTTTCGTTAGTCCGCTACCCCTTTTCTCTTTACCCTTTTTTTTTTTTTTTTTACACTTTTTTGCCTTGTTACTGTAACGTTACAGTGGATGCGCGCAAACATCGTAGTAAATTAGTGTTTCGAGTGTTGTATCATTGTTGGAGAAATTTATTAATGATCGATGGATTTTTTTTTCGTGCGAATCGAAATCTGTTATCACTTTGACACGTGATAATTAAGGAATTGAGGATCGGTAAATTGTTTTCAATCACTTGGAAAAAAAAAAGAAAAAGGAAGAGCACAAGCTTGATTATTTCGGCATGCAAACAACCGTCTCGTTATCGTATGGATCGTTCGATCGAGCCCGCCATCTCGTTCGATTAAACGAACGAAACAACGCTTGGCGATGATGGTAATTGCGTGAAACGAACGACTATCAAGATCGTTGGTCGCGCGCTAAATTGGATTAAGGCGTGTGAATCATAGTCGATCGGGATCTAATAAACACGATCGAAATGTTCCACGAATACGAAGTTACGATTTTTTTCTTCTCTCTCTCTCTCTCTCTCTCTCTCTCTCTCTCTCTCTCTCTCTCCACGTTTCGAGCTAATTGAACTCGTTTATTTCGCGGATATGGGACGCGTTTCACAATAATTCGCTCTAGTTTTGGAAATTTATACGCGAATCTTTTGAACAATTAATCAAGAGAAAAAAGATCGATCCGGAAACAATCTTGAACACGTGCGAAAATTATTCTCATTCGTTCATTGTTACGTTAAAATTCGATCGAATTTATGGGATCGATAAACGTATTCCGAAGTTTATCCCGTTTTCGATTTTATCCTTTCGCGAGATCACTATCTTTCTCTCTCTCTTCCTCTCAATTCTCTTTATAGAAAAGTTTTATTATTCAAGGTGATTATCTCCCAGAAGAGCCGCGAGCGAGTCGATTATCATCCCACTGATAGAAATCGGTACACGGCCCACCAGAGGATCGTGCAGCCATTTTCTAAGGGGTTCGTTATTTATCAACCAGTGGAACACCAGTGGCTAAGATTTACAGACGGATACCCCCTATATTCCATGATACATGATAGAATTTTCGTAACAAGTTTCAGTATCAAGCTGGTGTACCATTAACCTTTTCGTAGAAACTTGTTCGAATTCGAATGAATTTTTCCACAATGTTCCGCGTTCCAAGCGGATATTATATACTCACGGTATACACACACATACACACACACGCGTACACAGATCGCGTTTGAATTACAATCCAAGGTTTTACGTCGTGTCACGAGTCATCGTGGTTGAGCTTGTGAAATTTCTGGCATCTGCCAGTTACAGAGAAAGGAGAGACGGAGATAGAGAGGAGTGAAAGACAGAGGGAGAGGGTGGCTGGTGTTGGCGCGCGCGGGAAATCCTCCGGCTACTCATTTGAATTGCAAATGGCCGGAACGATTCTCTGTGCCCCCGTCCGACCGGATGAAGCTTTTCCGCGAAACGCCGCTGGAACTTGGCAGTTCTTCCCTCCGTGCGCGTGCTGTGTCTGTGTGTGTGTATGCGTGCGTGCGTCTCTACTCTCCGCTCCTCCCTCCTGCCTTGTAATTAGACGTTCGCCCAGGAAGCGTTCGAGCTACCTACGAAAAGTTTTCTTAACCGGCCGTTCGTTCTCGTTCCGGGATTTTAAGGAAACGTGGCCGCTTGTTGCCCGGCCCCTCGCGGGATATAATTTTCCCGGCAATTATATCGCGTAATTGTTCAATTACTCGAAGGGAAGCCGGGCGGATACAGTGCTCGGGTGCAAATTCGCCGAGCGAATCTCTTAGTTTTCGGAATAACTCATTATCGCGGAGGAGGGAGGAGGAGGGTCGTTATGACGGTCAAATGAATTTCCGCCTCGTGGATTACTCTTCCGCGTAGGAGGATTGCTTGTAGGGGATATTTTATTATGTGTTTTGTTCAATATTGTATAATATGGAAAGATGAGGACGAGAAACAACTTTTCCTTATGCCGCTGTCTCTTTCCACGACAGTGTTCAATTTGCTTTTTCCATTGTAGTTGTCCGTGAGAGCAACGAGAAAGAGAGAGAGAGAGAGAGTTGAAGTTGTAAGAGGCTGAAATAGAAGTAACGAGAAAGAGGTTTGAGATTTTTATTGAGGATTTACTTGAAATTAATTAAAAAACATTGCCGAATAATTTTTCTTTTCATCTTACACAACTTTTATGGAATTTCCGTAATAAATAGGGGTGATAAAACGAAGGAAGATTATGTGAGAGAAATGAGTTCGCCGATACGGAGGTATTAATAGAAGGTTTGGATTAAAGTGTGAAGTAATATCGATAGGAATGGTCTTCGATCTATTTTTGCGGGTCTATTAGTGTCGCTTCGAATTGCATCTGTTTTCAAACCGTTTTAGAGGGGTGTAGCATAGCAAAACCTGGATAATGCAGGTGATTCATTAACATTAGTAGAAAGGATTATTGCGTTGAAAGCATTGTAATTGAACGCGCCACAATTCAGAAAACATGATATATGCGTATGAAGTTCTATGTTTACCGTTAATCGTGAGAGTGTGCGTCGATTGTGCCATTTAATGAACGAGAATTATCTGGAAATCGGATAAAAAAAACATGATATTACGTTATCGTGATATCAGCATCATTTATTACTACGTTTAATTTTTTCTTCATTCTGTCTTATTCTCACGATGAACGAAACAAACGTGACATATTTTTTTTCTATTTTAAATCTCAAAATGGGGGGAAGGAAGAAAAAGAAATAACGTTGAATTTTTCATTTGGAAAACAAATTAAACGAATAAAAAAAAAAATATTATTACACGGTTAATTATTGATAAAATTTATATATTTCTTGAGGCCATCAATCATAAAATTCCAATTATATTACTGTTATTTATATTTCCGTTTATTATCCTCCAGCATCTCGATTATATCGTTCCATTATATTGCCTTGTAGACATATTAATATTTGATTAATGCGTATTTAACGATACTCAACATTTTCCACGTTATTTCCGATTTGGGAATATAATTCGACGGCAAGCCGAACGACGAAGATGGATCGAGCCGGATTTGGAAACGTTTTATTCCATATAAAACAACGAAATCCCTTGTTTTCCTCTCGATCAATCGATCACACCTTAAACCACATCGCGTTCCACATTAAATTCTAATTTTAACTTGTACAACAATGGTAAAAACTTGCTCTTTAATTTAAACCGCATATAAAATCGGCAAGATTTTACGACACCCGATATTCGAGTAAACACGCGAGTGAGAGAGAGAGAGAGAGGGAGAGAGAGAGAGAGAGAGAGAGAGAGAGAAAAGAGGCCCTCTGCGTGTTTATACTCGGGTCTAGGCCGCGGTTTCGGGATCACGCGGACTTGGAAATAATGTCGCGCGATCCACGGGCAGGAAATTAACACGCGTTTCTATCTATAGGCGGCACTCGGTCGACCGTGTCGAACACGCTTGTGTATAATAAAAGTGAACGGTCAATTCCAACTCTCTCGTGGTCGCGGTACTTTAGCCATGAACGACGGCGACGACCACGACGACGAAACGCGCGGAGAGGTTTCGTTTAAACGCGTGCGCGGATTACGTAAGTCGTTCGCATTTCCCCGCCCTCTCTTTTTTGCGAAACTTGCATCAGGAATACGAAACGATCGCTTCTCTTCTTCTATGAGTCGCTTGTCTAGGTGTTCTCGTTGTTTTTCTTTAATCGTGGCGAGAAATCGATCGAGAGTTCGAGACTCTCGTTCCTCGTTTGAAATTTCGGCAGAGTTCATTGGAATTTGTTGTTTGAAAATTTGTAATGAAAAAGAGGAGACTATTTTGCGCGAAAAAAGGGGGAGATTCTAATATCGGATAAAAGATAAAATTTTACACGAAGAGAATCGATTATCTCGATATAATATTCTTTATATTTTTTTGATATATTGTTGGTGAATAACAATTTTGCGTGAGAAAGGTTTATGATCAATTTGTTTATTTTTTTTATTCAATAGAACGATCCTCGTTGATCTTTGTTCTCTCCGTAAAGAAACGGAGGAATATTTTGAAAGTCTTTAATTTTTCAAATTTGAATATTTATCGTACGAATGGGATAATTGGAAAAAATATATTTAACCATAAGTCGTGAATTTATGGAATTGAAATAAAAATCCTTTAATTTTTGAAACGAATTTAAAAATAATTTCTATTTTATTTTTTCTATCAAAAGCATTTGATCGATTGTGAGAAATGTGAAATGTAGAAACAATCGGAAATCAAATTTCATTATAAATTCTGATGCGTAGTATTCGAGGAAAAAATATTAATATTGCATCAATAGTTATTCATCGCGAAATTAAAAAAGAAAAATGTAGACATAATAGACATGATAATTATCATTTTCGAAAAAATTATAAATGTAAAACTTTACTCTATTGTTCTAAGAAAGAACAAAAGGAAATAGAATTTCCATTTAACAATTCCAGTATATTTATATCGCTTCATTGAGATCAAAGCTAAGTGTAACTAAAACGGTTAAATTGTCCTCGACAACGTGGCCCGGTGTTGTGTAATAATTTACAGCCACTATGCAAGCGTTTTACGAGCTCATTCTCCTCAAGCTTTCTCACACATCCCAATTTTACCGTGGGTAGGCCTTTTTATCGTCCAAAAAGTTCCATTTCAATTTCTCACCTTTCCGTAAAGAAAAAAACATTGATTTACAACCAGCGAATCAATTAGATTAGAATTCCAGATTAGATTCTAAAATAAAAATCGAAATCGATCGATTTCTATTTTTCTATTAAAACACGTTGAAAACGAATTAATTTACTTTCATAAATTCGATCGAATGTATCAAGCGGCATCGTACATATTTCAGATATTTGCAATTTCTATTTCCACACTACACGCTATAATTTATTAAAAATTGACGATAGATTTTTCAACAAATTCCTCATTCCTGCTATTATACGATTCCTGCTATTATACGATTCCTGCTATTATACGCCTTTCTACTCGCGCTCTCGCCCGTTTCGATTCGCGAGGGATAGAAACGTTCGGCCAGAAACGCTCGGCAAAACGAATTGGCGACTCGGTTCGAAGGCGCAAAATGGCATTCGGTTCGCGGAACAAAGGCCAAGCCCAGGAAGCGCACCGACAACGAACTCGATCGAGAACAAACCGTGAAGAGGGAGTAGTAGTTACGTCTTTGAAGACGCGTTCTCGATTCGCTTTGCTCGATCCTCTTCGAGTCGATTTCACTCGGCCAAATATTGTTTGGGTAATAATCCCGTAAACGGTGTTTCGATCACGTTGAATCAGGGGGAGGGGACAATGAGCCAATCGATAAGAAGATGATTCGAAATCCGAGCGATTCGAGAGAGATTGTTGGTCGCTTGTCATCGGTTAGTCGAACGATTCCACGGCGAGGATTTGTTTAGTGGGCCGGTTACTTTCGACCGATTTACTTTTTCCGCTCAAAGTATCCGCTCGCGTCGGGGATCAAGAACGATCTATCAGACATCCGCTCGAACGCCGCCGTTTTCTTTGCGAGGATGTTCCTCGCCTTTTTTCTATTTTTATTTTTGTGTATTCCCGCGTATCGCGTTTTTTTTTTTTTTTTTTTCTAAGCAACGTCGCGAGGAGGAGGTCGTTTAGAAAACCGTGGCTTTTTATAGTAGGTATCCTTCGTGCTCCGTTTATTTCTATTCATTGTTCGCTTTTTTTCTTTTTTTACGAGCTTGCGCTGCCCCACTGTACACCGCCGGTTAACGCAGCGGCCTGGGGAATATCGGAAGTCGCTTCCTGCTTCTTTCTTTCGCGGTAGAATTATAAATATAACGATTCTTTTTCTATTTCTACGCGGTAACGAATTTTCTACAAATATACGCTTTAAATAATAATAAACAATTAGCGAACGCGCTTATTATATTCTACGCGGTATCACATAAAATGTTACAAGCGTTAACATATTATAACAATGAAGGATTATAAGGAGAACGAGATATAGAATAGAAAAGTACAAAAGTTAGGGGAGTCGTGTGTTCGTTCGATGCAAACACACGAAAGAGAATAATTTATAAAATATGAATATTAAAAATGCTAAGAATAGGAAAGAAGAAAAATACGCGCAATTCGGTTTTATATTTTAACGACCCGTGTCCAAAGAGGTGTTAAATATACGTACAGTAAAAAATACGCGTAACGATGAAAATAAAATAAATGCAAATACTCTTTTTTTTTCTTTTCTTTCCTCGATCGCGCAACAAAGAGTGTATAATCTTATCCTTTCACGCATCGCTGATTCCTAATAATATCTGATCGTCGAATCTACTATCCGTAATCACGAAACCACCGAGACAGAAAAAACCAGCATAACCAAGTTATCCAAAAGTCGGGGAGTGCTCCCCGGAGCGAAACACACAGTTCTCCGCCCCCATGTGGAACCAGTTCTTGTCATCCGGAACGGAGCTCGCCCACATGATAGCCGGTTAAAAACGTGTCACGCGCGACGCGTTAACACGTTGTAAGGATCTTTCGGATAATGAGCTTGTAGCAAAAGGTTTAATTACGGACAATTATTAAATTGGTGTATTTACATATCGTTACGATGCGTGTGATGGACGTGTGATGGAGAGTGATCATAAATCATAAATCAAACGATATTGAAATAAACAATTAAGAGGCGGTGTAAAATAATTTTCAGGATACGTGAATACACGAATTTTTCGTTAAAGTTCGTTTAAGGTTTTATCCATATTTTTTATATTTTTACTCAAATTATTATTTATGCGAGATAGGAAAAATAAGAAACAGTTGAAATTAATCGTGGTTCTCATCACAACAATTGTCGAGAACTTCATTGGGCGTTGTGACAATGATACAAGGTTGGGAAAAATTCTTCCCTTTATTTTCCTGGATTCAATAATTGTAATACCATTTTCGAAACATCTTTCGATCGTAAGAACGTCTAAGCCAAGTCGTTTGAGGCGTTCGTTATTTTTAGAAACGATCCCTCTTTTAATGACTTTCCCCCTTTGAACAACCACCACTGTCAAGAACCCTCTCTCTCTCTCTTTCCTGTGTTGATCTTGCGACCTGCGAACGTTACGCTCGACCTACGCTTCTCGCACGATCGATAACGCTACGATTCCATTCCATTCCATTCCATTCCATTCCATTCCATCCGGGCTTTCGTGCGAACGGTATATTTGGATAAAGTCGGAGACTCGATCGAGAAAGATGAATTAAAATTGGAAAAAACGACCAATCTGACCAACGTGTTGTGCACGGAGGATAAAGGATAAAGGATAAAGGTTTGGCGTGGGCGTGGAAACACGGTGGAAGTTGCGGAAACAAAGGGTCACCTTGACTCGGCTCCTCGAGGTTGCGAAGAATATTTGTTGAAAAGTATCGCGGAGCCGTGGAGGTCTCGAGGAGTCGAGGATCGTTGGGCTCCCTTGAGCCACTTGCTCGAGCGCAGAGTAAATAAGGGGAGGAATAATGAGGGATTATATCGACTCGGTTACACGCAAATACTGATTCGATACATTATAAAGATATTTTCGAAGAGGAAGAAGAAGAAGAAGAAGAGGAAGAGGAAGAGGAAGACGAAGGAGAAGGGTTAATCTTTATACGAAACTCGCATGGAAGTAATTTAACGGCTGAAAACGAAATGGTGATTCGTTCTCTAATAGAGTAGACGGTTGAACGAATCTGTACATATTTGCTCGGTTAAACGAGCTTCTGCCGAGTCGATGCGCGACAGACACGTGCTGCGCGAATGAATCTTAGCCATCGGCAAAGTCTTAGATAACCGATGTAATCTAATTCTCCGTTTAACGGTCTGTTTCCATTGCGCGAATTTAATTAATTCCGACAACCCCCATCGTTTCACCTCCCCCATCGATTTCTCCTCGAAATACGAGCGCTCGAAAAGCGAGCCAAGGGAGGAGACACGTTGGTCGATTCTTCAAGCTCGCTTTTCGCCGAGTTCCATCTTAAATCCGGGTGATGGGGCAAGGAGAGAGAGAGAGAGAGAGAGAGAGAATCGAGTTCCTTTTCCCGATGCCGATCACGTACGAGTATCGACCGACGAAGTCTCGGAGGCCAACATCTTCTCCCTTCCTCTTTATCCCAAATGTCCTTCCGCGGATCGCGTTGACCTCGTTTGTCCCAAGCGGATTCGAGAAAAGAAGAGACGGTTAATTTGAATACCTGTTGCCCGGCAACCCTCGAGGAAAAAACATCGAACAAAAGGCGATCCCGATATTTCTGTCTTGTAGAAAACATTGTAGAAAGTTGCACGACGATCGTGCAACTTGGTTTTATATAAACCTGGAAAATTGAAAATGATGGCGGAAGAATTTTCTCGAATCGGTAAGGAAAAATGTAAAGCGAGTCGAAAACAAGAAGAATCGGTTGAAACTCGGCGAAAATTCCTCCGAATGTTCTGAAATTCGGTCTAAAAAAATGGAAAATCTCTTCTCTCGATACACAGAACCACTCGTCGATCTGTCGGATCGAATCACGAATCGCGCACCTGCGAGATAATCGTAACGGATTTCAATTGGATTTCTCTTCTCTGTAGCAGGAGAGGGCGTGGCCTTTGATAGAAAAGTAAAAAACAACGGTACGGAAAAGAGAAAAAAGTGACGATATTCGCTTCGAGATACGAGGCTTCGAGCATGAAGTATCGAGACAAGTACGTCGTTACCGTACAAAACCTCCGGATCCATCGTCGAACCGAAAGGCAAGATCAAAAGACGCGTTATTATTTTCATTTTCATCGACCTATATAAAAACTTGAAGCTCGATTGGCCCAAATGTAAAGCAAATCGAATTCGAGCTGAATGAAATCCTCTCCCTCGAGACGAACAACTCCAATTCCCCAAGAATCGGTGGAATTCCGCCGAAACACCCGAGATTAAGCAGATTTTAATCGGCGAGGAGCGAACGATAGCGAGAGAATGGTGGGGGAGGAAACTATCTATAACTGGAGACTATCCACACGAAGAATTTAACGAAGAAACATTAAGGATCGAATTTAACGAGCTTCCGGTTTACTGGCTTCTCTCGGTCGATCGTTGTGTAAATAGGTCGTGGCTGAAGCGTGGCCGAGGTCAAGCGTTTCGAAGCGAAGGCGGAACCACCGGCAGAAAACCGGTGTTCCTCCCCTCCTTTTCTCGCGTCGGGTTTGCTCCGTGCGCATGCAAAGACGATGCCAGTGAAAGCTCTCTTCTTTCGTCTCCTTTGTTCTCGTTCCTCTCGGACGAGGAAAGAAGCGAGGCGGAGAGAGAACGAGAGCGAGAGAGAGATGGAGCGCGGAGACGGAGAGAAACGAAGAGGGCAATAACGATCGAGGGAAATTCCACGCGTGCGAACCGTGCGAACGGTTCTGTTCCAGTTATTAGAGCGCGCTGGGCGTGCACCGATTTTTGAAGATCCCCGCGATGGGATCCGTAATCGGCGAAATAATCGAAAGTTGGTGGAAAGTTCGTGGTTTCGTGGAATTCGCGAGGTGGCGTTAATGGAGGAGAAAGGAGGAATTTAACGGGGCGGGCTACTTTGGAAAAATGAAGGAGAGAGGAGAAGGGAGAGGAAAACATGGATGGAGATATCGCGAAACTCGTTCTGTTCCACGATTCCGTATACGGTGATTATCGATGTGAGGTGGATGGATAAATTCTCGCTTAGGAATTGACGCCTACGGTGGTATGATCGTCCGTATTTGTGCAAAGTTCAAAGGGAATTCTCTCGGGGATTTTTAAAGATGGGATAATTTTTCGAGCGAAGGGAAGAAAAAGAAGAAACGAGTTTACCTTGGGCTCCGTCGTGGTTGCCTCCACGAGCTGCGCATTCAAAATCGCGTGCCGTGACATCTCGACGAGTTATCCGAGTAAATTACACGCAATTACCGGTATTCTCGACTCGACAACGATGCTCCCTATGCTAATTACATCACCTTACACCGGTTCGTCTCGCTTAAAGCTGCCCAGTTTCCCTATTTCCCCCCCCCCCTTCTTTTTACCTTCTTATTACGAACTCTTGTAAGAGATAGGAACGAGCGAAACACGAAGGATGATCTCGAAGGTTGTGTCCAGTTTTCCCGGCGATTAATATTCCTCTGCCTCCTGTTAATCCATTTACCGTCGACCACAATGAAGGGAAGTCGCGTGACGTGGCGTGATAACAACGATTCGACTTCATCCTCCGTAATAGCCGGTTTTCTGGCTAGGCACGCGATACGATTTTTCCTCTTTCTCTCTCCCTCTATTTATTTCTGCCCACACGTGACCTATTAACGGGTCGCATTTTCCACGAATGAAAACAATTGATGCAACGTGGACGCGCACGGTGGGATACGTCGGATACGCTGATAACGCCGAAGGGAGTTGACGTCCGTCCCAAACTCATGTATGTTGCACCGTGCCTAGGGATTTTTGGTTTATCGTAGGCAGAGAGGTTAACGCCTGCCTCTCGATAATGCGGTAATTTATTGCTGGGCGAAAAAGAAAGCACTCGTTTAACCCGTGATTTATCTCGTTCCGGCTGATCGATCCCGCTTGTTATCGTTTTTATTGTTCACCGGTGGATTCGATAACGCGATCGGACGCAACATTTACGCGTCCGTTCGTGGTCGATTATCAAGATGAAAGTCTCTCCGCGCGCTTAACGAATCGGGTCCTCTTCGAAAGGAAGGGAAAACAACTCGGTCCCCGTTGCAAATATATCGGCGATAATATCGTAATTATACCGTGACCTTTCGCGGGAATTATTTCGAGGGAAATTTGTCGTTTAATATCAGGATTATCGCGTGTCTCTCTCGTCATCGTTATAATCGTAGACTCGCATCTTGGTTTGGTATCGCATCGATTTAAAATCGATTTAAAATCGATACAAATTTTATTCGACCTTGCAAGATTTCGAAATAAGAGAAATAATCTGTCGATTTAAGACACGGCACTGTATTTATTGTTAAATACTCGACGAAAGAACGAAGCTCCTCCTCGAATTCGATATCGACTACCGTCCGACGCCCACGTCAGCGTCGGTTAAATTTTAGCGTGGAGCAGTGAGTGGCCTTTGGGCCGAGAGAAAACACGTGGACGGCGATGGTGGCCGTTTCTATCTGCACACGATCGCACGAAAAACCGCTGCATCCGCCGCGGAAGTGCACGTGCTTCTGACAGCACTGACGTCAACCAATTGAAATAACGAACGGGCTCCACGATGCTTGTTCCCTCGGTGCATTATGCACCGTGATTTGCTCGCTCTGTTTTCCTCCCACCCCGCACCTTGTATTCTTCCTTCGCTATTTTGAACGTCGCCTGTGGACCTCTTTGTCCGGGACCTAGGCAAACGGATGGGATGATCGAACGCGGTCGATCATTAAACGTTGTTCGCCGCCATTCTCGCGACACGAGAAGCGTTTCGATTCAAAATTAACGTTCTCGTGTTCACGCGAATTCTTCGAGAACAATCTTCTCGATTAAAATCCGATAAATCGTTGGAGAGGAAACTCTCCTCCCCGGCTAATTCTGAGAGGGATCAAGGAAGAAATATGAAACCCAATCGAAAGAACAAATTGTTATCGAAGCAACAATTCGGAGGCTGCAATTAATAGAACGGGGAGAATCGATATCGAAGCGTTCCTTCGTGATATTTCGTTCCTTTCGCGAACAGCTGGCATCGTGGAATGAAGTTAGAACGGCGCAGCAATCGGTTTTTCTCGCGAGAAACCGATTCTTATCTGCTGTCACGTAAACGAATAATCGAGTATATTGGAAAGATCCGATCGGGCTTTTTCGCCGCCCCACTCGAGATTCTGTTTACCGCCAGTCTCCTCATCGATGCGGCGGTGGAAAATAAAAAAAGAAGAAGAAAAAACCTCGATCGAAAAAGGGAAAGAAAGAAAAAAAAAAGGGAAAAGAAGAAGGCTGTAAAGTGACGAATTGCCTCCGATACCGACCCTCTTAGCGCTCTCCCAGGGGAAGAATACGCCGGCTCACCCTTACCCTTTAACCTCCCTTATTCACCTTAAACAGCGTATCGAGGCAAGAGACGTTCCATCTTCCTTCCAAGGGTCTTGGCCGTATCCTCCCCGTAAACACTGGTGCAACAAGCGCCGGTTTATCGGATCACCGTCCGAGATGAAATTCCATTATTTATCGTGGCCGTAGCCACGAGCCGAGTTTTCTCGCTTATTTCTCGGCAAACAATCGAACGTATAGCCGCGGGGAATACGCTCGATCGATCCGATCTATATCGGGCTCGTTGCCACGATTCCACCGATACCGTCCTCTCCTTCGTCCCTCCCTGATATTTCACCCCGGAACTGAATCCGTCCGCCGTGTTTCGTCCTCCCCCCTCCCTTCTTGGTCGACTCCCACGGACGAGTTGCGAAAGGCAAAGGTCGTAAATTCTTCCCGAAAAGTGTTGCAAAACTAAAACTTACGCATCTCTTTTGCGCGCCATTTCATTCCATCCATTCGAGGATGAATCGCTCGTTGCTAACCAAGAAACGTTATTTTATTACACGCGTGACGGGGAGTCCAAGTCGCGGGGCTCGATCACACAGCCTCCAGTTTCCTCCAAGTCCATTGAATCTTAGCTTAGATCCATTCTTCCCGTTGATTAATCTCTTTACACCACGCGGTGTGGAGAATCATCGCGTTCGATTTCTTCTCCCCCCAGATTTCTTCGAGCACGCCCTGATTTTCCCCTGTTATATGTTAGAATTACACGTGCACGCGTAATTTCGTTGGCCATTATTAGTAGAGTAAAACGGATACTCGATTTCGCGGCTCGAGACAGGTCAGCGAGGTATCGTTCACGCTTGGTCGCTCCTTGCGACGGACGGAGAAGGTAAATGCATGCTCGATCCCCGCAGCCGTGGAGCGTGAAACGGCTAAGGTAAGATGAATACAGGGGCGTGCTCGCGAAGACGTATAACCCGGTGAAACGAGGCTGGCCCGTGCATACTTGATTCGAGCGTGCACGCAACACCACGGTTGCGGTTGTGTCGGTGGGTGACGGATATAGCCCGAGTATTTCAGAAACGTGACGTTGATGTGACAGGGACCGTGGGCCGGGCTTGTTGCTCCTTGTTTATACAGTGCATTGGCCACCAATTAATTCGGGATATTTATGCGGGGATGTTGGCGGGGGCGCTTAAAGCGTCGCCAGGACGCGTCAATTTCGGGTTTACCGTCAAGTCGTTCCCATCAATTCCCCCCGTTTCTCGTTAAGACTCGTTAAGACCCAACTTTCCGTGCGTTTAGTTAACACCACGTTGTTTCCAATTGTTACAATCCGTAATTAATTCTTGGTCGATTTCGTGCACCGAGTTTGTTGTTAAGAATAGGAAAAGATGGAAAATCTTTCGCGAGATAACTCGACCGGATTAATCGGTGGTACATCGTCGAGAGACATCCCTCGAGTAACTTTCCCTTATTTCTCTCTCCTTCTTGTGGAACGTCGGGAAGGGACGATCATAGATTTTAGATTTTCACGCCTCTTAGTCTTTCATCCTCTCTCTCCTCCTCCTCCTCCTTCTCTTCCTCCTTCTCCTCCTCTTCCTTCTCTTCCTCCTCCTCCTCCTCCTGCTCGTTTTTGATCCCCTTTATTCGAACAAAAAAATTATCTATCTTGGAATCATCGAAGATGAAGCGATATAAAGAAGATTCGTTCGCTCTTCCGGAGCGAGTGTGGAGGATAAGGAGAGAAAACGAGTAGGGAGCAACGGAATGTTAATCGATGGATGTTATGGATAGTTATTTCCACGATGACCTATATCGGGCGAACGATTTTCTCCGGCCAACACCTCGCGCGATCCATCGTGCGGTTGAGGGCAGCAACTGGGACTGGCCTAAAGCCAGACGAATTCGAGCTCTTCCTGATACGAAAACCCGCGTGTTCGCCTTTCTAAGGCAGACATCAAAGGGGCCAAAGAGATAATAGGATTGTTTAAGTAATGCTTTCTGCGCTTTGACCGTGTCGCGCATTGGCGATCCTTCACACCGCCGCTAATGGCTTGCGAAACTATTTTCTTACTCTCCCTCCATCAAAGTTTGCTATTTGGAAAACGTTTTTCGATCGGATAACTTCCAATCGTTGCTTCTCAGTTTTCTTCCATTGTCCACGATTTCGCAAAGGAGGAGGAGGAGTAATTGAAATTTAGGTATCAAGTGTGCACGGGATTAAGTTAATGAAACGGTTATTTCGAAGGAAAAATGGTAATCGTAAAATGATTGTTTTGTTTCATTATATTTTTAGATAAAATTGTTGACGTTTCGCGTTTCACTTTGATATTAAACTGAAATATAACGTTTTATAACTTTGAGGAGGGTTGATAAAACATTTGCTATCTTTAAACAAAAAACGTGGCGAATAATAGGATAAGAAGAGCGATAATTGCATTACGAAACAGCGGTTCATTTACGAGAGAGCTTTAAATTATTTTTGTTTCGTTGCATTCGAATGGATACGTATATTTAGAACAATGCCCTTCGAATCCTCGAATATTTTAATAAAAGAATCACAAGTGGATAAATAAACCAACTTTTATTTTCTTACTCACTTGGGAATTCATAATCCCCTATGAAAGCTTACCACGTGCCACAGATTAAGAAAGATCCCTGTTTTAAAGCCACGATACTTAAAATGGCTATAAAACGGTAGAGTAGAGACGGATTAGATATTGCTTTCCACCACAGTTGGACGATACTACGTTAACAACAACCGAAGCGAAACGGATCAATTCCGTTTTCGAGAATAATTTTGAAATTCGATCCAATACGACCGAAATACCATTCAACTATGGCCAAAGGAGGGGGCGAAAAGTCACGAAATGCGCGAATTATCGTGGGATCGAAAATATGCAAATCGGATTACCGCTTAAGATACGCGAGGTGGGTGGAGTCGGATTACGTAAGGATTGGCGGGAAACAATCTCTTTCGCTCTTTCGATCGATTTTCTCGTGCATTAGACGCGCCTGTATCTCTCTAGCCGAGACTCGGCTTTCGCGATAACAAATTCCTCGAGATCGAAAGCGCGTGTGCGCTCTATTCTCTCTCGAACGTCTATTGATCTTCGATTATTAAACGTCGTAAAATCGATGGGATGAAATATTGATTATTACGTTTCGAGGGAAACGCGATCGAGTAACAAAGAAACGGAGGAAATGATAATTAATTCGATAATGCAGCTCGCATGCAAACGAGGGATCGTTTAACAATTCAAATGAGGGAGTCGTTCGTCGTTCGTAGAATTCTCAACGAAAATTCCATTATCGATCTCGGCCAACGTATTTGATTAACATTTTTGACCGAGTGGATCCTCGTCACTCATATTACCCTCGCTGAAAGTGCAATTGTTCATTTGACACGTTTCGCGTTCCATGCGATGAGAATTGAAAATATTCTCCAACTTCGTAACTTTTTCCTTTTTCAAAAATGTAAAAGTCGAACTATGTAAAATAATTTAATCTCTATTAAAGTTCATAGCGTTTTAATAGAAGTACCGTATATATGTCAGAGAAGAAAAATCGAATGTATAAAATTCTACGTATATAAAACGCCACCTCTGTTAAACTTTATAACATCTTGATCCAAGATTGATATCACTTTGTAAGGATATTATTATCTGTTAAATTACTTTTGAAAAAGGAAAAAAAAACCTCGAATCATGCTTAAATTCTTCCTTAAGATCGAAGATGGAAGCGAGAGAAATATTTTGTTAAGAGGAGCAAAATATTCCTGAATTTCTCGCGAGAGAAAGAGAGAAAAAGAGAAAGAATAGCGCGAAGAAATTGCGGAAGCTTTATCGGCGAGGACCATGCCACTTACCGCACCCGCTTTTTTCTCCGCTCGATGGAGAATATTTCACGAGAAGGTCGAGAACGGTGGTGCATCATTCGTGACTTAACCGCGGATCTATCTATGAACGATACCATCTATTTTCCCGGCCAATGAAATTTACGGCCTCGATCTTTCGTCATCGAACACGTCCCATAAATATCCTTCCTCCATCGATCGATCCATCGATCGATTTTTATCCTCCTGGCAAACGCTACCAACTTTCCGTTCACGTTTGCATTAAAAGTTATATAAATTTCGTCGTGATGATTCGCTTTCCTCCTTTTTTTTTTTTTTCCAAAAATGTGTCCCTTTTTGGAATCGAGATCATCAAACATTTGAGGGGTCCTCCGATCGTTTTTTGATTCGCGAGAACAAGGGACTGTTAAGCAGCTCGATTTCACATCGATAGAATTTCTAACGATTTTCGAGAGGATTCGCGCGAAAAAGGCAGATATTTAAGAGACGATTTTCAACGATGATCGAATCGAATTCGATCCCTTTTCTTGAAAAGGGTTTGTACTTAAAATGACTCGATATTCTTCTTGATAAGAAATTTCAATTTATATTTGAAGCGAATTATAAAAATTAGGTTGGATCTTGTTTGAAATATGGATTAGTTAAGTAAGCGGCTGGTCGAAAGCGAGTAATTTTTTCAGATTTGCGGATTTTTAAGTCAATTGCGGATCGGTAGAATGCCTGTTACTTAGCGGTTATAGTCCAGTTATGAGTGAACCGAATCTGCTATCTTTAGAATTTAAAACTTAGCGGTTAGTCTGCCGTTTCTTTTTTCAAGTTTAATTAATGAATAGTATTATTCATTGCCTCAACTTCTTGGGCTGATAAACATTTATGCTTCCGCGAGATCGTTTAAAATTTATACGAACAATTCCCCTATTACCATTTTATCTTCACAGACATATAACTCGAACCTTGTAATATTGCACATTTATTTTATACTTTCTTAAACTTTTCCGATAATTCCAATTCCTTTAGAAACTTATAATTCTGACAAATCCTCTTAATTCTACAAGTAACCAACGCTTCCGTTACTTTTTATTATATATCGCGTGCTTCCACGAATAATTTTATGCAACCGATGAAAATTTGAAATAATTCATCGTCCAAGAAAAATTATTTAAACCCGACTTCGACAAGGCACGCGAGAGAGAAATCAAAGGAAGACACTCGAACAAAACTTTTCGAACAAAAACGAGAAACCGTGAATCGGAAAGAAAAATTATGAAACGTCGCCTCCAAGAGCACGCGGATTAATTAACCGAGTACGCGGAATCGCGTGCAATTGAACAGTGAACCTCGTCGCGCCCCGTTTTTCCCCAATTCTTCCGCATCATCGATCATAATCCCGGATCGTTGGGACGACTCGCGAGTAAATCAATTATCGTCCCTTCGTTTCTGACGAACGAGGTCAGAAAGAGATTCTGGAAATCTTCGTTAGCCACCATTGTTCCCCACGGTATGTGGGTTAATCACCGTTCGCCGCCGAACTTCCAAGCCATTTTCCGTCCGCCACGCTCGTGTCCCGGTCCACGGTTGCAAGTTGTTCGTCCCGCCACCAGTTGCTATTCGAATCGAGTTCGAATGCCGGTCGCCGTCGAGTCGCTCGAGTTGACAGCTATCGATCGACCTCTCCCCACTCTCCGCCATTTTCTCGTTTCGCCTCTCGATTTTCCTTTCCTTTCCTTTCCTTTCCTTTTTTCCCCTCCCCCCTTCTTTTTGGTGTTTTTTCTTGTTTTTCTTTCTTTTTCTCTCCTCTCTCTTTCTCATTTCCCTCGTGACAAATTTGAGACAAACGAGGCGCTCGCCCGCCACGAGCGTCACGTTTTTGCGGAGGATCGACCAATTGGGACGAGCAATAAAAATCGGCTCGCGATCCTTTTACAGGACTCACGTTTTCTACTCGCGATTACGGTGACGCGTCGGTTTAGGTTTAATCGACCATGAGACGAGCTTTTCTAAGTTCGTAGCCATGTAATTTTAGGAGTTTGGAAGAGCCAGTTACCTTAATTGGGAATTTAATTCATGGATATACCGTAAATAGGGAGTTGTTATGGGACGCGAAAATGTATACGTGACGAGATTAAAAAGAAGAAATATGCGAGGTTATATTCGATTAGGTTTGTATCGTCACCAGTGCTGCGAATAAATTTTTGGATTTTTTTTTTTTAAAGTTTGGATAAGGTAATTGGATTTTTTCTTCCAAGTTTAGGTTTACTTGTTCTCGGGACACGGCTTATCCTCGTTATTCGAATTATCTTCGTTCGTATATCTTGAATATAGGATATCTCGTATATAAGAATTTTGAAGATCTTTGAGATTAATTTTATGGGGAAACGAATCCTCTTGATCCGTTTTCTTCTTTTTTCTTTTTTCGAAATCGCGAAAGCGGCGTGTTGTTATCAAACGATCAAACGAAAAAATATTTCGCGTCGCTGGCGAAATTGGAAAATTTGAATAAGAAGCGGGACGTAATTTCGCAGACGAGATCCAATTTTCACAACGTCAGTCAGAGATTGAGTTTATAATTGGCCCTGCGGCGTATCCATCTCGAATCGATTAACCTGCGCTTCATTAAAATGTTTACCGACACGTTTTTTTTTTTTTTTTTTTTTATATCGCGAAAATACATCGTTCCTTTCTGTCTCGAGTGAGTGAGTGTAGGTGGATCGCCGCGGTCACTTTGTATACGTATCGTTACAATTTAATGAAATTGATGGGCTCGAAAAATATTCGAATCGACGTGTATTTTATCACGATTGAATTTTTATCACGATAAGAGACAGATATATCAGAAATATTTCAAGAGTGCTCGATAGGAATATTTTTTCTTTTTTTTTTGTTGGTACGAAGAAGTTGTGACAAGTTATGTATAGATAAATATCTTATTAAAGCTCAAAGGAGTTGTGCAGTTTGATTATCGATGATTAACAGTAAATTGTTAACGATACACG
This sequence comes from Apis laboriosa, assembly GCF_014066325.1. Lineage (NCBI taxonomy): Eukaryota > Metazoa > Arthropoda > Insecta > Hymenoptera > Apidae > Apis > Apis laboriosa. Next base: position 6,188,985 of record NW_025223180.1, read on the forward strand.
TGTTCTACGAGTCGAATCCCCCTTTTTGCTCGTTTCGAGCTCCAATGCTCCCTCAAGCTTTTAAACTTTCGAAATATAAAGTTTCGAAATTCGGGAGTTTCTAATTTTAAAGTTTTCCAGTCGAAAACTCGGTATGAATCGACGAGAAATTAATAACCACCACCGTTGTACACCGTCGCTCGCTTCTTTTGAGGGCGAGATTAAGAAAGATTCGCGGCATGATTGAAAACGTTAAACCGAGTGCGACTCGGTTTGCACGGCAACTTGCCATTTCGTTGAATTTCTGGCGAAAATCTTTCAGGGAGGGGGATTGTTCTAATTTCTTCAATTTACGGCATCGCGATGGGATGCCTCGAAATCGAAGTCAGGGATGTGGTTTTCACGAACATGTGGAGCATTATGCACGACTTGGTTAAACGCGATGCACATTCCGTGTACAACTTGTATCTGGGTGTCATTTGTCCCTCCTTTTTGCTCCTTCCTCGTTTAGCGACACGTGTTTACACGTCCGTTTTACGAACTGCGAACAAAAGCAAAAAGGGCTGAAAAAGGGCGGATACGATGAAGTTCTAATGGAACGCGTGGGCGATTATTAGTAGTTTCGAATCTTGGCACGCGTGCTCTATTTAGAATGCGCGTATCTCGATCTTTCGGACCCCCTTCCCCTCTCCCTTCAAACAGTTTTATGCATTTGTAAATCACGGTCGAGAACTTTAATGGATATTTCACTACGGAATGAACGTGCGAAATTGTATTTTAATTCGAACGATATCTTCATGTGAAATGTCATTTTACGGTCTCTTCGAAATATTCTAGCGTAGGATAGTTTGAAAATATTCCAATTTTATTTCGTGCGGTTGGGAACGATTCGGTGCGATTCGGATATTCAGAATTCGAAATTAAAAAAAAAAAAAAAGAGAGAGATTTTTCACGATTATAACCCCATCTCTTTACGATAAATAAACTTTCCAAGTTGAATTATTCATCAACTTTTTGAGAAGTTGAGAAGAATATAGCCATATATAACGAGGTTGAAAGGTTGATCAGTCTAGCTTGCGAAAGATTTGACGAGTAACAAATTTACAATTACGTAATCGTCGCGATTTTAAAATAAAGGATAAACGTTCGATCTCGAAGCGTTGTCACGAACATAAAGCTCGAAGTTTATTAAACAATCAGTAGTTCGGAATCGTGTTAAATAAGCATAGATTGATACTTTGAAAGCAAAGCAAGTGACACAACCTTATAACCAGTTTTTCTCAAACGAGTTTTCTCAACCCCTTATTTGATATTGCGCTTCAATCTTGGTTTCGTAACTCGTTAACAGAGATTCCAGAGAGTCTCTCCTTGGCTGGTTAAAACGTAAACAGCGTTCGTTATTATTCGCACTTTTACGGAAATTCTCGGTCAGCTCGACCGATACAATTTTAAATCCATTTATATCTCGTAAATATCGTTGAAATATTTCGCGACGTTGAATTTGACGTCATCGACGATGCAACCGTGAGAAATAGCAGTTATCGCGGCAGTAAATTTATATTACGATGCTTTTAAAATTCTTCGGGTGATTCTATTTAAAAAATGAAATGCGTGAAATCCGAAAATTCTATTTGACGCGTTTTTATTATTATTATTTTTTCTTTTTTTTTTTTGCAAAAATCATGACAATGGAAATAGCGAGGGGAAAATTGAAGAGAATTAACCGACCTTAACTTGTGCGTTTTAAACGTGGCATGCTTTTATTATAATACATATCTATTTCGCATTGTACGATCAAATGTTATATATTAAGAAATTGAAGATGATTAATTTTTTGGGGGTATATTGTTTGAATTTTTTTTATTATAACAAAGACGAATAGTTTACGAATAAATATAGATGATGCAATCAATTAAAATGATTCATTTCGTGTATAATTTGTAAATTCTTATTTTAATTTTTTTGTTTATCATAATTATTGTATCATCTTTCATAAGCGAAACTGAAAATTTCAACGCAATTCCCCTCGATTAGCTCCTTTAAAAGTCGTTATCGTAATTAATAGTGGCACTCAATCTCGTACTAATTCTTCTCCAGCGAATTTGGCACTATTTCAACGTCGGCGTTAAAACAGGAATAACATTCCCCTCTCGATGCACACGGTGCAGATTTACTCGTTGTATAACGCATTCAACGTCCTCCGCATCTTTGTTTCTTAAAATCGCGGAAAATGTCAATCCAAATATTTCTCTTTTCTTTTTTCTCTTCCCTCCCTCCCTCTCTCTTCTTTTTTTTCAAAAACAATTCTCAAAACAATTAACAATCCTCCTCTACCCCTTAAAAAACCCCTTCAAAAAAAAATAGTCCCGCGTATTTTTCAAGATTATCTTTTCCCGATAGCAAACCGAGTTAGCTAATTAAAAAACATTAATTAAAAACGCCTCGCTCCGAACCGAATCGAGAGATGGTTGACATAGTTAAAAAGTTTCGTAACAACAGCAAAACGCGCATACACGCGACTATCGCCACTTTCGACGAGCCGAGAAAATTAGATTTTCCTGCTCAGGTGTGTGTACCGAGTGAGCAAGTCTCGTTAAAAATGGCGAGTCGAGAAGCCTGTCGTCGCACGCCCGGAATACCGAAAGATCCGAGATCCAACTCATTGCTTCTATCCACTATAACAGATCGTGCATGGATCTCGTCCATGATCGATCCGTCCGCGAAACGGCCGGAAATGAACGCGTCTCTCTCCCCGTAGTTTGTCCGCGTTTAACCGCCGTATAACCGTGTTGCGGGGGAGAGAGAGAGACCTCCGCCCCCTTTCACGATCTAACGAATTCCTGTTTCCCTGAAAAGTAACTGGACGAATCAAGATTAACGGGCGTTAACGATGGAAACGGCGCATTACATAAGCTCCTCGATAGCAGCTCGAGCGCAATTAGCGGACGAGGTCGAGTCGCCGCTTTCTTCCACCCCCGTCTTCGTGACGGATCTCTTAATCCTCTCCACGATCGTTATCCACGGTTCACGCTCTCTCTCTCTCTCTCTCTTTTCTCTCCCTGCCTCCCCCTCTCTCTCTCGTTTATCGAGATCGTCCATATCTCCTCACGGGACTCGAAAGGAACCGCGACCTTCGGTTGCCGCGGCGAGATGTAATTGTCGCGTTAATATTCACCCTTGGGATAGAGAATTGCTGGGATATTTGTACTGGGTGGAAATTAGGTAAATTTGAACAAGCCTCGTTTTCCCTCCAAAACTGGGGAACGGAGAGATTTAACGGGGAGAGGAGTTTCTCTACTTTACGGGATAGAGTGAGTCGCAGGACTCGCTGTTGGATTAACGGGACGACGGGTATCGCGGGGATGGATCGGCCTGTTTCATTCATCGAATAAACATGGCGTGGATAGAAGCGCGGCCGTCGAAATAAATGTGCCTGGGCGATTGCGACAGGGCAGAGCGGGCGAGAACGGCCGCGTGGGCGATTTAATTTTCGCGAAACGCTTGTGCGCTCCGGGTTGATTCACGGGCTGAATCATCGGCCCTCGACGGGCAGCCAGCTTGGTCAAGAGTAGGAAACGTTGCGCAGGACAGGTGTAACGTCGCCGTAGTTGCAAATGGCTGGCCGCGTCACCCACGCGAGCCCGCGATATCATCGCGTTCGAGATACAGCAGGAGGCAAGGACGGCGGCGATGTTTGATGACCACGCCAACTCTTTCTCTCTCTCGTGCTCAGGGTGCTGCCCGTGTGTGGGATGAAACGCGGCCTAGAACGAGCCTCTGTTATTACACAACTAATTGGATGCGGAAGTTGAAACGTTTTTTGAGTTTTTCCTCGAGATTTTTCTCTTTTTTCTATTTTTTTTGAGAGAGTTTTTTTTTTTTTTTAAGAGTGATTCCAACGTTGAATTGTATATTAATTGGGTTATGATAATTTTTGGGAAATGTAGTTAGGCAAATGTTCGTGTGAGATGGCGGAAGCGGGACACGAGATGAGTTAATGGACGGATGTCGATCATAAGTCGGAAGTAAAGCGATAGATATAATTGTGTCACTAGATATATAAATTGATGATTCTCCGCAAAATTGTTAGGATTGAAAATGATCCGGATTCAATTTTTTGATATAATAAAGAAAAAAAATTCCTGATATTTCTTTTTTTTTTTTTTTTTTCGTGATAAATTTCTTCGATTTGAGACTTCTATTTCTAATATTCCGTCGAAATAGATTGGTGTAAAATCAAATTGGAATTAATTCTCTTTATCTTATATATTCCTCTATGGCATCGTGCATTTCTGATAAGCATGCATACGATACTGGTACAAGATTAAGCTCTTTCAAGATTGAAACTACTTGAACATTTAAACACAGAACGGCGGCGAACTACCGAACTATACCATACATAAAGGCAACCTTGATTCAAAATGATCGACGAAGCTTAATACCGTACATAATATAAATGAAATATAAACCTGACAAGCAATAAATTTTTCCCTCGTTCCCGATAATATCGATTTTGCATAGAGAAAGATTACCAAAGTACTGCTACGTAATTGGTGGATGGAATTAAAATGAAATATAACTTGAAGGTTACCTCCTCCAAAATTGTATATCGTCTTTTCCTTTCTTCTATCGAACGAGAGGAAATTAATTCAATTTATTTCTTATAAAAAAAACCTTGATAACGATTAGAGAATTTTATCATACTTAATGTCTTAATGGAATATTTATTAATATTCAAATTTTGCCTCGAACGCGTTTAAACGATTATTATTTATAATAAATAATTGGAATCATTCTTCTAGCATTTATCATCTAGTTTCAAAAATTGTATTATATCACATTTGAACGAATAGAAGTGTCCACTGTAATTCATTCGATCGCAGTACTCGTGGTACTCTTGTTATCGGTGTGGATTATCACGAGTGTGGAGATATCACGCGATGGGAGATCTAATTAATTGAATATGTTCGAAGTTTAATTAAAATTAATGAAACGGAGCACGAACGAAACGACGAACGAATCGTCATATCAATCGGCCACCACCGATTCTCTTTTCGCGTTAATTACGACACGATGCACACGGTTTGCGGTTTCGATTCCGCCCAATCGAATAAGTCAAAGGAATCGGTGGATTAATATGATCTCATTTCGATTTCAACATTCTCGATGATTTACTCAATGAGAAAAAGAGAATTTTAATTTTCACTTCATCGATTTTAAAATTATAAAACGTAAATTCTTTGGATAACACATCTCTCTCTCTCTCTCTCTCTCTCTCTCTCTCTCTCTCTCTCTCTCTCGCTCTCTCTCTCGCTCTCTCTCGCTCTCCTTAAGGAGATACGAGCGAGATAAAGGATCAAAGTGGAGGCTTGATATCTCGCTTGAAAAAAATTTCGCCCCGATTTTCGAGTCGAAAATAAAAATAAAACAGCCGGCAGTTTCGTACTTGGAAACGGGGGGGGGATCGTATCGTTCGCGTTTTATCGCGAACAAATACAAGAGATGTTAGTAATCGAACGCCACACCGATGAATATTTCGCGATACAACGAAACCGATAACAAGGATTATTCCGATAGGCATACACGATTTCGTCCTCGCTTCACGAGTGTATTTAGATCAACTCGATACCCGGTGATAATTCGTTATCGCGTCCAAACAACCGCGGACGCGGCTGTTTCGATCTCATTGCATCACGATTTTTATATAAATTCATTCGATTTCCATCGAGATGGCAAGCGAGATAGATCACGCACGACGATTTTCCTCGATTTTCTCCTCGTGATTTATCGACATAAGTTGAACGTAGTTACGAACATAGTCATGCATGTTCGAACGAAGTGGAAAATTTAGGAAAGGATGATTCCTAAATTAAAATCACGAGTATTGAACGATGCAAAAATGTTGAAAATTTATTTGTAAGTTACAAACAATTTAATTTAGATAATTTAGTGCTCCATCGATTTTTTAATATCTAACTGACTCCTTCATCATATAGAGTAAGAAAAAATTAGAAAATTAATATTATCAAGACGCAGAATAATTTAGTAATTTTTGAGTTAAGTAACGACGTCAAAATCCATTAATCCAAAATTTGATGGAACTCGCGCAGGTTTCAAAATTTCACCGTGTTAAATTTTCCATCCGCTTCGTCGGAACGACCCCGTACAAAAATGAAAGTAAGAATCTCGTCGTACGCGCGTAACAACATTTATCCAGGAGTGAAGGAAGAATACCAACTACTTCCATTTTTACTTATCTGTTGACCGTAATATTTCACGACGCGTACGGAGGGAGGGAGAGCGAACAGAATTAATTGCCTGGTCCCTGTCGTTTCATAAATTTCCCTTCTATCCTGACACGTCAGCCGCGTCGCTTTGCCAGCGTATTGGAAGAAGAACCTCGGCCGGAAGCGCGATTCAAATCGGGGGGATTGTCCGGCGGGTACGAGCTGGAACTAAACGAGGAAACGTTGTCCCTTGTTTTTTAACCAGATTATAAATCCATAATTCAGTGTCGCGTTCCAGAACAACGGATAAGAACGTTCGCAATTCCGGTTGTGCACGGAACTCGATACTTTTCGTATCGTATATTTTAAACTGGTAATATTACATCGGCGTTTTCTTTGCGAATTTCTAGATTGAAACTTGAAATATATTTGCTCGAATTTGGATTCGAAGATTCGAAGTATTAGTTGTGTAAATTTTACAAATTGTGATAAAGATTGTTTATTCTCATTTTAATAATCTGATCGTATTATTTTTGCGAATAATTTGAAGATGTATTTGTATTAATTTTTAGAAAGTGAATTAGAGATTAGTGAATTAGAGTTCTCTTAAAGGGGGATGGGTCTTTCGACTAAGGTTATTAAATTTGATGTTTTTAAGGATTGATACAATTTTGATATTCGATTAATCATTGAAAGACCCACGCTACTCGTGATCTCTACGATCGGTGTCTTTTTACATTCAACGCTTTCCACGAGTTGAAGGGAAAAGCTTTCTGAAATCGAAGCAACGCGTGCTGACCTAAAAGCAGCATTAGCGGAATGCAACGATACTGTCTTGTATTTATCCCCGTGTGTACGTGTACGTCTCTATTCTTATTTTCCCTTTTCTCGCTCTTCTTATCCCCCCTCTCTCTTTCTCTCTCTTCATATCTGCAACTTTTCATTAAAAAACACACCCTGTCGAAACGAAAAGATGTCGAGGAGAAGACAAACGAAACCTTTTCTTTGCTAATGTCCCTTCCCTCCTCCTTTCCTCCACCCCTTTCCAAATAGAAAAAGCCACCAAGGAAAATCCTGTTTACATTTCTTAACAGTATCTGTTGCCCGTTTAACGTTACACTCGATGCATTCTCCATTTTTCCTCTTCTCACTTCCTTTCCACTTCCTCGACCTCGCTTCACTTTGCCTCCTTTCAGCCTTCGTTTTACACGCCGTCCCCGCTTAATGCGCTCGAGATCCAGAATCTCTTAATTCAACTTTCGTCAGAAAATCCAATAAGAAGCTCCTCCTCCTCCTCCTCCTCCTCCTCCTCCTCCTCCT